>NC_081799.1:322500-535000 GCF_963082965.1 Carassius carassius
AATACAGGTGCGCTGTGCGTCCATTGAGATGAACTGAAATGTTCAGATCGCTTGATGGAGAGAGAACTCCATTCAGTTAATTTCATTAATTGAAATTAATGCAAGCGTCATGTGCTTCGGTCTATGTAGTAAACAAACCCGCACGTCTCTGCCATTCATTAATTCACACAGAGACGCGCAGAACACGGATTCATATAGGGCTGCAACTAACGATTATTTTGATAATCGATTAATCTGTCGATTATTTTTACGATTAATCGACTAATCGGTTTATGTACTTATATTTTAGTTTTTTCCATTTTTTCCCCAAGTAAATTATTAATAAATGGTCTTTATCCTTCAGCATAGATTTAAGAGATTGTAACCATTTTGCACATATTTTGTCATATCTTCATCAAAAATATACCTGGAGTTGTTTTATTGTGTTAGTAATCCTTTGTCGAACTCTTCTGCAATCAGAACACTGACCCATACTCTAGCAAACTTCACAAGGAGATTTCAAATAATGTTTTCACCATGGCAGTCCTTAGAGCTCCTAAAGTAGTTTAACATCCCGAACAAAGCTTATTAAGGAATCTTTCAGAACATATTTTCACGAAGAATAAGGATAAAACAGAATAAAATTGCAATGCATTGTATTTTATTATTTACTGGGAAACAGCTTTATAGCTTTTGCTGTAAAAATTGTAAACAATCCTTCGAATAAAGTGCCAATGGCATGAAACCTGAATGGAACTCACAATTTAAAGTAAAATCCATCAGAAGGTTGTCCAGAAAAAAAAAATAGGACACACACAAAAAACCTGCTGTGTGAAAAAGAGCAGTGAATACTTAGAAAAAAAAGTGCATTTCAAATATCTTTAAACATTTACCTCGCTCATTCAGTCATAATTAGGCTGCACGACTGAATTTTGAACTGGTAAACGACAAACTGATCACAGAACATGTTTGTAAAGCTTTAAATGTTAACTGTTAAAAAGCAATGTTATCAGCTTTTACGACTAAACATTTGCAAACAACATTGTACTGGAGAATCTGCACAAATGAAAGTCTTAGGGGCCATTCACAAATCGCGCCTAAAAACGCGTGGAAAACGCTAGGCACACCGCTTTCTCCTCCTTTCCAAAGCGCTCGCGCAGAAGCGCCCCTTAGGCGTCTGCCGTTGCTAAGCAACCATGACGTGCTCTCTCCTTGAAGACGCGGAAATTTCAGCAAAGGATAAATGGATTTGCAGCTCAAAAAATCGCTTGCAGTAGCTCTGCTACTAAATTTATTTCAAAATGGAAATCCATATACAACTATGATCAGCTGTTCCTTTCATCTTGACTGAGCTTTTAACGTTGTTACGGGAAAGGATGAAGCTGATTGGTTAGTTCTTGTCACATGACCCGCGATGCGCTTGCAGCATTCTGAAAAGTTGAAATGTTTTTAACTCGATGCGGTGTGGTGTTGGAAATAACGAACTTGAGCGCGCAAAAGACGCGATATGTGAACGTCCCCTTAAACAGTGCAGTAGTGCAGAGTTTACAGGTTACTCTTCTTTTTTAAAGGCTCAATGTAAAGTACTCCCAGTCTCCCACATCCCGCTAAATGCTGCAGAGACGCTGTTCGGGAAGCACGTGACATAAAACGAGGCCAGCTATTGGCTATTCGCTACTTCTCCTGCTGTACTGGCTGAGTAAAACCTCCGGTGGCTCATTACTGCCACACTTTGGTCACCGCAGATTTGAAATATGCACGAAATGAGCCGCTTACGGCAAATAAAAGTTATTTAGCAACGAATCGATGACTAAATTAGTTGACAACTATTTTAATAATCGATTTTAATCGATTAAATCGATTCGTTGTTTCAGCTCTAGATTCATATTTCAAACAACTTTTACGGCTTAAAATTTACAGATACTGGTCCACATGGAGATTTGATTTGATTAATTTATGCTAACTTTGACAAATTCCATGACTGTCCATATTAAAATGTAAGTTTCATTTTCATGACTGGATTTTGAGATTCCGTCCTCATTTTCTGCTTCGCGGAAATCATAGCGCTGAACCGGGTTTGAACGGGACCTCGGTACTACCGGTACTTACAGAAACCTGGTACCGTCACATTTACATTTTTTTAGTACCGACTTGGTACCGAAGTACCGGGTCTTTTGACAACACTACACCAGACACACTCACACACACTCACACAGAGAGACACACTCACACACACCAGACACACTCACACTCTCACACACTCACACCAGACATACACACACACACACACACAAGACACTCACTCACTCACACACACGAGACAGACACACTCACCTGCAGGACCGAGAGCACACGGCCCACTTCTACACACACTCACACACACTTACTCACGCACAAACTCACACACACACAATCAGACACACTCTCACATATACAAACAAACACACACAGCCCATCAGAGTCCAGAGGAGGAATGTAAACAGCGCCTGGCCTTGTGTTTTCACAACACTGAACCACAGCTAGAATGATACAGTGAAGAGTGTTCCCACCATCAGCACACACACACAGGTCAAAGGTCACAGCCCTGCATGCGGATTCTGACGTGCTATAGAGGAACACCACAAAGATAAACATCTGATATGAGGCTGTGTTTACTGATCTCGTCTAACATCTGATGAAAGCAGTCATTCAGCCAATCAGAAGACATCTGAGACACGTGACTAGTATCTACTAGAACCACTGCACTAGAGCCAGACCTGTTCCATACTAGCCCACTCAACTAGTGTCAAACGTGTTTTAAATCCTAACCCACGGCACTAGTCGCGTGTTATCACTGCTCTCGCTCCGATTCGGTGTGTGTGTGTGTGTGTGTGTGTGTGTCGGACCTTGTCCAGCTCGTCGTGCAGCTCGGAGAGGGTGGGTCTGATCAGCTTCTCGCCCAGCGGAGCCGCGGTCTGCCGGTAGAAGTCGATGTTGGGCACGGCGTCGATGGTGTTGTGTCCGAAGGTGCGGAGGTAGTAGGTGTTGGTGTGGGTGTCGTAGTGATGGTGCTGCTGGCCGCCGGTGGACGAGTGCAGGCTGCCCTCGCTCATCACCGTGTCCCCGTTCTGCGCGCTGTCCCCCGGCGCCGCGTCCGGACTCGAGGCCGCGAAGTTCACGACGCGAAACCGGCCCTTGGCTTCCTCGCCGCCGGACGCGGGATCCCGGGGCGGTTCGGCGGAGTACTCGGGTGGAGAGGAGTCCGAGGCCAGCGTGTGCGCGGCGCACTCCGACACCAGGTCCACCTGGAAGCGGCTCTGGCTCGGCGTGGGACCCGCGGGCTTCAGCGCGTCAGGCTCGGGCGCGGAGAGATGGTCGCTCGCGGCGGGGGGCGGAGGTGACGCCGACATGACAGAGAAGCCTCCTCAGAGCCGATGATGTCCGGTAAAGTGCAGCGGAGTCGGTAGAGGTGACACTGATGCTGCAGGAGGACTAAAACAACGCAACAAACGGAGAACAGCGGCGCGTGCGTCCAGCCAACAACTCCTGACAGCTGAAGGCGTGCGAGGAAATATCCGACGCGCTCCAGAGGACGCTAACGATCTCCGTGAACCGAGCGTTCCGTGGCTAGCGTTCGCCGTGATGCTGCGCGACCTTGCCGCAGCTCCGCGTCTCTCCACTTTATAAGCACTGCAGCAGCGGCGATGCTGGGCGGCATCGCGAGAAGAGGCGCTCTCGCGAGACTTCCCTCTCCATCAGGGTGGAGACTCGCACACAGATGAGGAGTTGAGTCACCTTGTGTTGCGACATTGGGACGAAATCTGAGCGGATCCGTGGATCGCGGAAGAGGGATGACCGAGGTCCTGCAGAAGTTATGACACAGGCTACAAACACACAGTCTCATTTGGATTCATCACTAAAAGATCGCGATCTCGATTCAAACACATGCAATCTTATTGCTGTGATGATTATTCCTTTATGTCTATTAAACATCTGAAATCACAATCACATCGGAATATTTAAATCTGAGAGAGCGGCGCTCATTATGAGCTTCACAAGTCTACAGTCTACACTTCTGCGAATCAAACAGTAAATAATTACGAAAGGATTAGGATAAAAGTTTATAGAGTGATCGAAATGAGTAGCTGTCCTTTATAACTCATGTCACGCTCTAATGAAGGCTGTAAATGTTACAATATGCCAGTTATAGCGACCAGCGACTGTTAAAATGCATTTCTTTCTTTTTTTAAATAGACTCATTTATAACATTAAATAAAACATTTTTTAAGAAACCTACGTGAATAAGCATTATCATGCCACTTCTCCACCTCCCCACACAAATATACTCATCTTAAAGGATTGAGATGTTTAGAAGAGATCACGTGGTTCATAATCAATCATCAGAGCCTTCCCTTCTGTCCGAACTGTTGGGGAAACAGTCTGCAACTCATAAAACAACATATATTATACAGAAATAGATCATCTCAATGGATCGATTGATGGCAAACATGTCGTAGATCAGCTGTTTTCCCTCAAAAGCGGTTTATTCCTCCACTGACATCCACTCAGAGAAACAGGAGATCAGATCATCTGTACACATGGTGTTGTGCTCACAGATTCATATTCTGAGTTAAAGAATGAAGTTTTAGCTGTAGAGAGGTCACGGCTCTGTTTAATAATTGTAATAACATTTATGACACGGTTGTTGTCAGATTTCTTTATTGATTTTTACATATGAAATAGAATTGTAAGCTTAGTGAGCAGTTTTGGAGAACTTGAAGAGCTGTGAAGGAGTTTAGGGTGGATTAGAAACTGAGGTCTAGAGCGCTCACATAAGGAAACCCTGGAAACCCAACCAGATTTTTCTATTGGCTTTTGGATTATTGCAGAAATTAAGCTCTTTGACAAACAAAAGTTAATATTTCTTTAATGTGTTGTCCATCATGTTGATCTTCATTGATATTTAGTAAATTATGAAGCCTCAATACAATTGGCAAAAGTATAATGTTCTCATGACTTCAGCTTCAACAGCTCTTTCAGTCTTATTTCATGCATTTAACCTAAAAAACCAACAACCTTGAAAACCCCTTTGACTTCTGGACAATGGAACCGGAAGTGCTGTATTTATAACTCATTTCCAGGGTTCAGCTTACTAAAACACGTCATCTCTTGGACAGTAGTGAGGTTGAGCCTGTGGTGCATTAGCATGCGTGTGTTTAGCATGTTTAGTCCTGCTCTCCTCCGCTGTCACGTGTGTGTCTTCTCTTCAGGTGTGTGAGCTGCTGCAGACAGGTCCTGATCTTCTCTGACGTCTCTGTCCGAGGTGTTCGCTCTCCTGCACTGGCTACAGCAGTGGATTTCAGTCCCTATGAAGCTTATTAACAAGACGGATATTAAAATGCACAGCAGTTGTTAAACTAAGCCTGAAGTGTCAAAGCGAGCTGTGGGTCCCTACAGCTACAGCACTGTGACTGTGAGATCAGAAGATGTGTGCAGTCTCAGAGAATCATATGTGCCTTCCTCATCACTTGCTGTTCATAATTACATGTAAGACTTTCTCAAGGGAACACTTACAATTTCTGAGCACATATTAACAATAACTTTTTGTTCTTTGAAGACAATAATGAAAACCAACAAATAAAGGATGAGGATAGGATACTCTCAGCAAATGAATTATAAAAAGTCCTGAGAATGACTTTAGAATTGAGCTTCTTCAGCACAAAAAATCTTTGATGTGACATTTTAATGATTGCTTGTGTTTAGATCAAACTTCTGCCTATTATCAAGTAGTGATGCTCATTCAGTACACACTTCTCAAGATTTGACAGTATATCTTTATGAGACTAGTGTGAGTTTCAGCTGATACTTCTCTAGTAGCTCATTCCTGCTGCTCATGAAAATGACTGTTTCTGTTGTAATTATTGATTTGTCATCTGTGGTGATACTGAGGAAATCAGTAAACAGACATGGTCAGCATCATGCTGCTGTAATGCTGTGTGATGCTGGGATAGTGTACATCAGTCTGAGGAACACAAGAAACCACTAAACAAAACTAAATCAACAGTTACCTCACTTCTACACCCTACCTTATCATTGATTTTTAACAAAAAATTTGATTGAATCAATGTTACATTGTGACTTTACATCACGTCGTTTAATCAACATTAAATGAACAAGAAAATCAATGTTGTTGCATCAGTGTAACAATATAAAGCTGGCTCCACCTCAGCTTTACTGTCAGTGAATCAGCATTACACTGGGATTGCTTAGAAAACATATCTGAACTGTAATGTTCAAAATCTGTTCAGTGATGCCCCTTGTGAACGAATACAAAAACTCCACTTCAGTGCTACTTGAGCACACTCATGACATGACAGCAGTAAACACAGCCTTGTGTGGAACACAACATCATTCTCATTCAGTCTTCAACATCAGATTCGGTTACATAAGAATGAGCAATATATGAAATAGTGAAAATAGACCCAATAATATATTGTTACTGCTTACAATATATTGAACAATTCACAAGGAATTGCTGCTTTTCATAGTAAACAATATGTGTCTATTGTAGAAAATTGTAGATTCACACTGAAGGCATAAAAACTATGAATTAACACATGTGGAATTATATATGGAATTATATACATAACAAAAAAGTGTGAAACAACTGAAAATATGTCATATTGTAGGTTCTTGAAAGTAGCCACCTTTTGCTTTGATTACTGCTTTGCACACTCTTGGCTTTCTCTTGATGAGCTTCAAGAGGTAGTCACCTGAAATGGTCTTCCAACAGTCTTGAAGGAGTTCCCCAAGAGATGCTTAGCACTTGTTGGCCCTTTTGCCTTCTGTCTGCGGTCCAGCTCACCCCTAAACCATCTGGATTGGGTTCAGGTCCGATGACTGTGGAGGCCAGGTCATCTGGCGCAGCACCCCATCACTCTCCTTCTTGCTCAAATAGCCCTTGATGCCTTCAGTGTGACTCTACAATTTTCATAGTCATGAAAATAAAGAAAACTCTTTGAATGAGGTGTGTCCAAACTTTTGGTCTGTACTTGCCTGACAGAAAGGGACTAGGGAAAGCACCTGTGAATGTCCTTTGTATTTCTCATTCGACCAGCTAATGATGTAATCAAGACCAATGCACCCGAGCAGATTATACTAGGACCCGAGATCCTCGTAAGGCACAGGGTAATGTCCATATGGCAGATATGTACGGTAATAACAAGCAGTTAGTTGATGTCCTGTAATCAAACAGACGGTGAACACTATTAACAGCAATGATTATATGTCAGACAAGATCTGGTCGTTTCCCAGACAGCAGCACAGTGTCGGCCCGCATCTGGCCCGCGTGAAATCCATGTCAGAGGCCAGATGTGGGCCGGACCGGGGCCGACACGGAGCTGATGTCTAGGGTGGACATGTTCGGTCATCTCAGGTCTTTGTGAGGGCTGGATCCACACTGAAGCTTGTGTAAATCATTGATATCTCAGGAAACAGAGACATAATTAGCATAGCTGCTGTTCCAACCAAGCAAAAGAATGATAATGTGCATTTGATCAGATGTAGCTGAAGTATTAGGTTCTGAGATATATTATGTAACCTATAAAAGGGTTATATGTTCAACAAAAATACTAATTAAACTATTGAAAAAAGACTAGATAAAATTGGAGAATTATGATGTCAAATTCAAACAACTGTATATCTGAATTCAACGTAAATTAAATAAAAGACATGAATAATAAAGAATACGTTTGATTTGATTTAAGATACGAATCCTTTTGAATTCACCAATAGCATGAGACTAACCTGGCATCGAAGATGTTATGAAAGAAGGTGTTAATTTCTGGACACATGACGATGGTGTTACAGTTTTTTATCCATTGCTAAACGACAGCGAGCACAACTGGAGTCACATGTGCAAAACTCTAACTACAGCAGCAGTTCATGTGACCAAACTCTAGTTCGTTTTTCATTGCTTGAACACAGTTTTCAAAACTCTACACACTTATCCCACGACTTTAACAACAATCTGCACAACACTGTGGATTTACAGCACTTTGTTCAAATGCTAACACACTGCTGTCAAAACTGTGAAGCACACATTCAAAACAGAAGAGATTTCAAATACTGCTGATTGCAATTTCAGCTGAAAGGCTAAGCAGGTGTCTTGTCTTAGATTGGTTATACACAAAGAAATATATATATTATATAATATGTAATGCGAATTTTCCATCATACAAACAGGTGAGAGTTACATCCTTACAGTAAATGAAAACATTACAGGAATTTATTTTGTATTGCAATTATAGAATATTTACACAGATATACATTACAGTAAGTTTGACTGTAAAATATATTTTTACAACAGGACCCAAAGGCTGCCCCCAACAGGAGGAAGAGAAAAAATATTTTCAGGTGCGCAGGAAAATGCTATTGTTGACATGGTTGTTGTCAACAATGCAATAAAACAGCGGGAGATTCAAGATGGAGTGCTGGCTGATAATGATATATTTGAAAACGGTGCAGAGGAAGGAATGTTATAGGTCAAAGGGCCACTGTGGAGGTCCCAGGCCAAAGGGGGGGAAATATCACCATGTGTGCTGCAATGGCCAATGATGGTTTGCTTCTCAACACAGCACTCATTGGCTCATACAACACAGAAAGGCTTATATCTTTCCTAGAACAGCTCTATGCTCAGCTAGTGCCTGCAGAACAGGGGGAGCCAGTAAGGACCCCCCATGTTTTTGTCATAGATTGTGATAACGTTGCTTTTCACCACTCTGCAGCTGTCACAGATTGGTTTGCAGCACATCGCAGATTCATGGTTTTGTACCTGCCTGCAGATTCACCCTTCCTCAACCCAACAGAGGAGTTTTTCTCTGCCTGGAGGTGTAAAGTGTTTCACCACCCACATGATCAAATGTCTCTTTTGGAAATCATGCAGGTGCATGACAAGACAGAACAATAGTTCAGACAGGAACCACTTTGGCAAGTTTACTTGAGTTTATTGAACACAATTTATCTTTGGCGGTAGGGCTGCACAATATTGGGAAAAAATGACATTGCGATATTTTATTTTTCTGCGATATATATTGCGATATGAAATCTAATCAAATTTTTTCTTACAAACAAAAATGGGGTGAGCACACTTACATTCTCATTTTAAATGATTTAAACATCGACACCATCGTGTCAACTGATTAATCTGTGCGAGGGAGAGAGAGCAAGACAGCGCTCGTGTTGTTTGAAGACGGTGAGCGGGCGGCCGGGGCTCTCTCTCTCTCTCTCCCTCTCTCCCTCTTAATTTCAATGTAGGTGTGCTTTATTGGCATGACAAAAACTGTACATGTGTATTGCCAAAGCAGTTGCAGCTGGGCTGCTTACAAATAGTGCACATATGTATTTACAGAAAGAAAAAGAATAATAGTAATAATAAAATATATAAAAAGTATTAACCATGTAGTGCAAAGTGAATTAGTGTATGTGAATGTATAAGTTAGAAATTTATCTGCAGGGGCTGCGGATCGCTCCAGACTGCTCGACAGTTCATTGATGTAGATGTTAAATAATGTTGGGCTTAAGCAGCAGCCCTGTCTCACACCACGCTCTTGGGAAAGATACCTCGTACGTTGGGTGCCGATTTTTACGCCATATTTACTTTCAGTGTACACTGATTTGATAAGGTCATAGGTTTTACCTCCTGTGCCGCTTTCAATAAGTTTGTAAAACTGTCCTTGGTGCCAAATTGAATCAAAAGCTTTTTTTTAAAGTCAATAAAGCATGCATATATTTTACCTTTATCTTGGTTAACATGTTTTTCAATTAGAGTATGTAATGAATAGGTGTGGTCAGATGTATGGTAATTTTGTAAAAATCCAATTTGACTTCTACTCAGTACCTTGTGTGTGGTGATGAAGTCTAGTAGTCGAGCATTTATTATGCTACAGAATAACTTTCCCAGGTTGCTGCTCACACAGATGCCTCTGTAGTTGTTAGGATCAAATGTATCTCCGTTTTTAAAGATTGGTGTTATCAAGCCTTGATTCCAGATGTCAGGGAAGTGACCTACACTTAGAGTCACACTGAATAGTTTTAGAATGGCCAATTGAAATTTACTGCTTGTGTGTTTTATCATTTCATTTAATATCCCATCAGGTCCAGATGCTTTTTTGAGGTGGAGGTTTTAGATTTTTTCTTTAAGTTCTTTATCAGTTATTGGGAAATCTAATGGGTTTTGGTTATCTTTGATTGCTAATTCTAGTTTTCCCAACTGGTTGATTGTTTGGTTTTGTTTACAGTTTGTGTCTGTTTGTACTTTATTAAACAGTGTTTGGAAATGACTTTCCTATATTTCTCCATTTTGGATTGCCAATTCTTCATGATCAGTTTTTTTTCAGATTGTTTCAGTTATTCCAAAATTGGTTTGTGTTCACTGACTTCACAATTATTGTGAGTTGGTTTTGGGTGTATTGTGCATGTGTATGTTTGTATTGTTTTAGTGTTGCACAGTAAAGAAGGAGGATCTCTGTATTATTTGGATCTCTGTGTTTCTGATTTGACAGTGTTCTCAGTTTTTTGCGAGTAGTTTGGCAGGCCTGATCAAACCAATTTTTGGTTTTAGTTTTTTTCCAGATTTTGTTTTCAATTCACAGATTTCAACCGCACGATTGACACCTTCATTGGTGTGAGCATAGATGTTATTTAGAAAGTTATCTATCAGTGCTTGTATTTTTTGTCTGCGAAGTGCTTTCTGATATTCTTCAGCGCTGTTTTCAGCCCATCTGTATGGTTTTCTGATGTTGTACAGTTTACTAGGCTTTGTGTTAATGTTATTTTTGGTCTTTTTGAGATACACAGTGATTTGACTGTGATCGGACAGAGGGGTTACAGTAGTTCTCTAACAGTGAATGATCTGAGAGATGAAGGATCTATGTCTGTCATCATATAGTCAACTGTGCTATTCCCCAGAGTTGAGCAAAATGTGAATCTCCCTAAAGTGTCTCCTCGTAACCTACCGTTGAGTATATACAGACCCAAGCTTCGACAGAGCTGCAGGAGGTCTTTCTCATTCTTATTTACTATATGATCATGGTTATTTCTGTGAATATTGGAGAATGTGTTAACAGTCAGTTTGTTGTTGATGTATTTGCTCCTTTGCATGTCGGTGAAGTCTGGCTGTAGTCCTGTTCTCTCTCTCTCTCTCTCTCTCTCTCTCTGCCCTGTTAAACTGACAGGACTTAAAAACACATGCATAATGTGTTTGATAAACATGATAAACTTTCACTCTATGATGGTTAAGCTGTGCAATTAATCCGCGAATCACATTCGTCAAGGGCCGGGGAGCAGCTGGCCCATACAGTTAATGAATAAAGGATCAAATACGACAGCCTACATCGCACATCCTGCGATGTGACTATCGTGGATTTGTACATCGCGATATCGATGCTTAAACGACCCATCGTGCAGCCCTATTTGGCGGTATGGTTTCTTATGGGGGTTCTTGCTCCCAGAATAACTGAACATACAAGAGCTTTAACATTAACCCCCTGGAACCATGAATTTAGAAATACATAATAATTAAGACTTTTAATAAAGTCTTTAAAGCAAACGGTGATAATCATGTAGATGTGGCAGTGGTACGTCTATCCTGTAGCCTGGTTATGAAGATGGGTCTCTCTCTGCAGTGAGGTCCATGCCAGCTAAGATTTTTGGAAGCCTTAGTGATCTGAAACAAACAAGACGACAGCCAGAAGGTGCGCAGTTGTGTCCTCATGCTAATAATGGGGAGGGAGGGTTGCGAGCCGTTAAGCATACTTCCCGAGCAGTAGTGCCACGTATATGTATGTCCCGTGTCTAATAGGAGAGAGGTGGTGATTGGAGTGATTTGACAGCTGACCGCATCAGCTGTTCACAGCCTTGCCTCCATGGCCTGACTGAACTAACGCTGCGCTCGATATGTGATGTTGATGAAAACCTGTGGC
Source organism: Carassius carassius (assembly GCF_963082965.1). Taxonomy (NCBI): domain Eukaryota; kingdom Metazoa; phylum Chordata; class Actinopteri; order Cypriniformes; family Cyprinidae; genus Carassius; species Carassius carassius. The sequence goes on from NC_081799.1 coordinate 334,440, forward strand.
ATGATGCTTGGGAGAGGTAGGATTAGCCCCTCAATTATTTGTTCGAATTACAGTATGTACTTTTAGGTTCTACCTTTTTTTCTTATTACTGTGATTCCGTAAATTACTACAGACTATTGAAGCAAACTGCTAATTTTCATTTACCTTAAAGAATTATGTTCTAAAAATTTAAATAAATCATGTGAAAGAATGTCACTCCTTTCTTTGAAGAAAATATTACTTTGTATGAAGTCACTGAAATTGAAGTGTTTTTCCTCTCGGTGTGTTCTGAGTGACGGTGTGTGTTATCTCAGCGAGGGTTGTGTGTGGTGTTTCTCCTCTCGGTGTGTTCCGAGTGACGGTGTGTGTTATCTCAGTGAGGGGTGTGTGTGGTGTTTCTCCTCTCGGTGTGTTCTGAGTGACGGTGTGTGTTATCTCAACGAGGGGTGTGTGTGGTGTTTCTCCTCTCGGTGTGTTCCGAGTGACGGTGTGTGTTATCTCAGTGAGGGTTTTGTGTGGTGTTTCTCCTCTCGGTGTGTTCCGAGTGACAGTGTGTGTGTTATCTCTGTGAGGGTCGTGTGTGGTGTTTCTCCTCTCGGTGTGTTCTGAGTGACGGTGTGTGGTGTTTCTCCTCTCGGTGTGTTCCGAGTGACAGTGTGTGTTATCTCAGTGAGGGTTGTGTGTGGTGTTTCTCCTCTCGGTGTGTTATCACACTGAGGGGTTGTGTGTAGTGTTTTTCCTCTCGGTGTGTTCCGAGTGACGGTGTGTGTTATCTCAGTGAGGGTCGTGTGTGGTGTTTCTCCTCTCTGTGTGTTCCGAGTGACGGTGTGTGTTATCTCACTGAGGGTCGTGTGTAGTGTTTCTCCTCTCGGTGTGTTATCACACTGAGGGTGTGTGTGGTGTTTCTCCTCTCGGTGTGTTCTGAGTGACGGTGTGTGTTATCTCAACGAGGGGTGTGTGTGGTGTTTCTCCTCTCGGTGTGTTCTGAGTGATGGTGTGTGTTATCTCAGTGAGGGTTGTGTGTGGTGTTTCTCCTCTCGGTGTGTTATCACACTGAGGGGTTGTGTGTAGTGTTTTTCCTCTCGGTGTGTTCCGAGTGACGGTGTGTGTTATCTCAGTGAGGGTCGTGTGTGGTGTTTCTCCTCTCTGTGTGTTCCGAGTGACGGTGTGTGTTATCTCACTGAGGGTCGTGTGTAGTGTTTCTCCTCTCAGTGTGTTCCGAGTGACGGTGTGTGTTATCTCAGTGAGGGTCGTGTGTGGTGTTTTTCCTCTCAGTGTGTTCCGAGTGACGGTGTGTGTTATCTCACTGAGGGGTTGTGTGTGTAGTGTTTCTCCTCTCGTTGTGTTCCGAGTGATGGTGTGTGTTATCTCAGTGAGGGTCGTGTGTGGTGTTTCTCCTCTCGGTGTGTTCCGAGTGATGGTGTGTGTTATCTCAGTGAGGGTCGTGTGTAGTGTTTCTCCTCTCGGTGTGTTCCGAGTGACGGTGTGTGTAATCTCAGTGAGGGTCATGTGTAGTGGTTCTCCTCTCGGTGTGTTCTGAGTGACGGTGTGTGTTGTCTCAGTGAGAGTCGTGTGTAGCGTTTCTCCTCTCGGTGTGTTCCGAGTGACGGTGTGTGTTATCTCAGCGAGGGTTGTGTTTCTGCTCTCAGTGTGTTCCGAGTGACTGTGTGTGTTATCTCACTGAGGGTCGTGTGTGGTGTTACTCCTCTCGGTGTGTTCTGAGTGACGGTGTGTGTTATCTCAGTGAGGGTCGTGTGTGGTGTTTCTCCTCTAAGTGTGTTCTGAGTGATGGTGTGTGTTATCTCAGTGAGGGTTGTGTGTGGTGTTTCTCCTCTCGGTGTGTCCTGAGTGACGATGTGTCTGTTATCTCAGTCAGAGTTGTGTGTGGTGTTTCTCCTCTCGGTGTGTTCTGAGTGAAGGTGTGTGTTATATCAGTGAGGGCCGTGTGTAGTGTTTCTCCTCTCGGTGTGTTCTGAGTGACATTGTGTGTGTTCTCTCAGTGTGGGTCGTGTGTGGTGTTTCTCCTCTCGGTGTGTTCTGAGTGACTGTGTGTGTGTTATCTCAGTGAGGGGCGTGTGTGGTGTTTTCCTCTCGGTGTGTTCCGAGTGACGGTGTGTGTTATCTCAGCGAGGGTCGTGTGTGGTGTTTCTCCTCTCGGTGTGTTCCGAGTGACGGTGTGTGTTATCTCGGCGAGGGTCGTGTGTGGTGTTTCTCCTCTCGGTGTGTTCTGAGTGACGGTGTGTGTGTTATCTCAGTGAGGGGCGTGTGTGGTGTTTTCCTCTCGGTGTGTTCCGAGTGACGGTGTGTGTTATCTCAGCGAGGGTCGTGTGTGGTGTTTCTCCTCTCGGTGTGTTCCGAGTGACGGTGTGTGTTATCTCAGCGAGGGTCGTGTGTGGTGTTTCTCCTCTCGGTGTGTTCCGAGTGACGGTGTGTGTGTTATCTCAGTGAGGGGCGTGTGTGGTGTTTTCCTCTCGGTGTGTTCCGAGTGACGGTGTGTGTTATCTCAACGAGGGTCGTGTGTGGTGTTTCTCCTCTCGGTGTGTTCCGAGTGACGGTGTGTGTTATCTCAGCGAGGGTCGTGTGTGGTGTTTCTCCTCTCGGTGTGTTCCGAGTGACGGTGTGTGTGTTACCTCAGTGAGGGGCGTTTGTGGTGTTTCTCCTCTCGGTGTGTTCTGAGTGACGGTGTGTGTTATCTCGTCGAGGGTTGTGTGTGGTGTTTCTCCTCTCGGTGTGTTCCGAGTGACGGTGTGTGTTATCTCGACGAGGGTTGTGTGTGGTGTTTCTCCTCTCGGTGTGTTCTGAGTGACAGTGTGTGTGTTATCTCAGCGAGGGTCGTGTGTGGTGTTTCTCCTCTCGGTGTGTTCCGAGTGACGGTGTGTGTTATCTCAGCGAGGGTCGTGTGTGGCGTTTTTCCTCTCGGTGTGTTCCGAGTGACGGTGTGTATTATCTCAGCGAGGGTCGTGTGTGGTGTTTTTCCTCTCGGTGTGTTCCGAGTGACGGTGTGTGTTATCTCAGTGAGGGTCGTGTGTGGTGTTTCTCCTCTCTGTGTGTTCCGAGTGACGGTGTGTGTTATCTCACTGAAGGATTGTGTGTAGTGTTTCTCCTCTCGGTGTGTTCCGAGTGACGGTGTGTGTTATCTCACTGAGGGGTTGTGTGTGTAGTGTTTCTCCTCTCGGTGTGTTCCGAGTGACGGTGTGTGTTATCTCAGTGAGGGTCGTGTGTGGTGTTTTTCCTCTCAGTGTGTTCCGAGTTATGGTGTGTGTTATCTCACTGAGGGATTGTGTGTAGTGTTTCTCCTCTCGGTGTGTTCCGAGTGACGGTGTGTGTGTTATCTCACTGAGGGTTGTGTGTGGTGTTTCTCCTCTCGGTGTGTTCCGAGTGACGGTGTGTGTTATCTCACTGAGGGTTTTGTGTGGTGTTTCTCCTCTCGGTGTGTTCAGAGTGACAGTGTGTGTGTTATCTCTGTGAGGGTCGTGTGTGGTGTTTCTCCTCTCGGTGTGTTCTGAGTGACGGTGTGTGGTGTTTCTCCTCTCGGTGTGTTCCGAGTGACAGTGTGTGTTATCTCAGTGAGGGTTGTGTGTGGTGTTTCTCCTCTCGGTGTGTTATCACACTGAGGGGTTGTGTGTAGTGTTTTTCCTCTCGGTGTGTTCCGAGTGACGGTGTGTGTTATCTCAGTGAGGGTCGTGTGTGGTGTTTCTCCTCTCGGTGTGTTCCGAGTGACGGTGTGTTTTATCTCACTAAGGGGTTGTGTGTGTAGTGTTTCTCCTCTCGTTGTGTTCCGAGTGACGGTGTGTGTTATCTCACTGAGGGGTTGTGTGTGTAGTGTTTCTCCTCTCGTTGTGTTCCGAGTGACGGTGTGTGTTATCTCAGTGAGGGTCGTGAGTGGTGTTTCTCCTCTCGGTGTGTTCTGAGTGACGGTGTGTGTTATCTCAGTGAGGGTCGTGTGTGGTGTTTTTCCTCTCGCTGTGTTCTGAGTGACGGTGTGTGTTATCTCAGTGAGGGTCGTGTGTGGTGTTTCTCCTCTCGGTGTGTTCCGAGTGATGCTGTGTGTTATCTCAGTGAGGGTCATGTGTGGTGTTTCTCCTCTCGGTGTGTTCCGAGTGACGGTGTGTGTTGTCTCAGTGAGGGTTGTGTGTAGTGTTTCTCCTCTCGGTGTGTTCTGAGTGACGGTGTGTGTTATCTCACTGAAGGATTGTGTGTAGTGTTTCTCCTCTCGGTGTGTTCCGAGTGACGGTGTGTGTTATCTCACTGAGGGGTTGTGTGTAGTGTTTCTCCTCTCGGTGTGTTCCGAGTGACGGTGTGTGTTATCTCAGTGAGGGTCGTGTGTGGTGTTTTTCCTCTCAGTGTGTTCCGAGTTATGGTGTGTGTTATCTCACTGAGGGATTGTGTGTAGTGTTTCTCCTCTCTGTGTGTTCCGAGTGACGGTGTGTGTTATCTCACTGAGGGGTTGTGTGTGTAGTGTTTCTCCTCTCGGTGTGTTCTGAGTGACGGTGTGTGTTATCTCAGTGAGGGTTTTGTGTGGTGTTTCTCCTCTCGGTGTGTTCCGAGTGACAGTGTGTGTGTTATCTCTGTGAGGGTCGTGTGTGGTGTTTCTCCTCTCGGTGTGTTCTGAGTGACGGTGTGTGGTGTTTCTCCTCTCGGTGTGTTCCGAGTGACAGTGTGTGTTATCTCAGTGAGGGTTGTGTGTGGTGTTTCTCCTCTCGGTGTGTTATCACACTGAGGGGTTGTGTGTAGTGTTTTTCCTCTCGGTGTGTTCCGAGTGACGGTGTGTGTTATCTCAGTGAGGGTCGTGTGTGGTGTTTCTCCTCTCTGTGTGTTCCGAGTGACGGTGTGTGTTATCTCACTGAGGGTCGTGTGTAGTGTTTCTCCTCTCAGTGTGTTCCGAGTGACGGTGTGTGTTATCTCAGTGAGGGTCGTGTGTGGTGTTTTTCCTCTCAGTGTGTTCCGAGTGACGGTGTGTGTTATCTCACTGAGGGGTTGTGTGTGTAGTGTTTCTCCTCTCGTTGTGTTCCGAGTGATGGTGTGTGTTATCTCAGTGAGGGTCGTGTGTGGTGTTTCTCCTCTCGGTGTGTTCCGAGTGACGGTGTGTGTTATCTCAGTGAGGGTCATGTGTAGTGGTTCTCCTCTCGGTGTGTTCTGAGTGACGGTGTGTGTTATCTCACTGAGGGGTTGTGTGTAGTGTTTCTCCTCTCGGTGTGTTCCGAGTGACGGTGTGTGTTATCTCAGTGAGGGTCGTGTGTGGTGTTTTTCCTCTCAGTGTGTTCCGAGTTATGGTGTGTGTTATCTCACTGAGGGATTGTGTGTAGTGTTTCTCCTCTCTGTGTGTTCCGGGTGACGGTGTGTGTTATCTCACTGAGGGGTTGTGTGTGTAGTGTTTCTCCTCTCGGTGTGTTCTGAGTGACGGTGTGTGTTATCTCAGTGAGGGTTTTGTGTGGTGTTTCTCCTCTCGGTGTGTTCCGAGTGACAGTGTGTGTGTTATCTCTGTGAGGGTCGTGTGTGGTGTTTCTCCTCTCGGTGTGTTCTGAGTGACGGTGTGTGGTGTTTCTCCTCTCGGTGTGTTCCGAGTGACAGTGTGTGTTATCACAGTGAGGGTTGTGTGTGGTGTTTCTCCTCTCGGTGTGTTATCACACTGAGGGGTTGTGTGTAGTGTTTTTCCTCTCGGTGTGTTCCGAGTGACGGTGTGTGTTATCTCAGTGAGGGTCGTGTGTGGTGTTTCTCCTCTCTGTGTGTTCCGAGTGACGGTGTGTGTTATCTCACTGAGGGTCGTGTGTAGTGTTTCTCCTCTCAGTGTGTTCCGAGTGACGGTGTGTGTTATCTCAGTGAGGGTCGTGTGTGGTGTTTTTCCTCTCAGTGTGTTCCGAGTGACGGTGTGTGTTATCTCACTGAGGGGTTGTGTGTGTAGTGTTTCTCCTCTCGTTGTGTTCCGAGTGATGGTGTGTGTTATCTCAGTGAGGGTCGTGTGTGGTGTTTCTCCTCTCGGTGTGTTCCGAGTGATGGTGTGTGTTATCTCAGTGAGGGTCGTGTGTAGTGTTTCTCCTCTCGGTGTGTTCCGAGTGACGGTGTGTGTTATCTCAGTGAGGGTCATGTGTAGTGGTTCTCCTCTCGGTGTGTTCTGAGTGACGGTGTGTGTTGTCTCAGTGAGAGTCGTGTGTAGCGTTTCTCCTCTCGGTGTGTTCCGAGTGACGGTGTGTGTTATCTCAGCGAGGGTTGTGTTTCTGCTCTCAGTGTGTTCCGAGTGACTGTGTGTGTTATCTCACTGAGGGTCGTGTGTGGTGTTACTCCTCTCGGTGTGTTCTGAGTGACGGTGTGTGTTATCTCAGTGAGGGTCGTGTGTGGTGTTTCTCCTCTAAGTGTGTTCTGAGTGATGGTGTGCGTTATCTCAGTGAGGGTTGTGTGTGGTGTTTCTCCTCTCGGTGTGTCCTGAGTGACGATGTGTCTGTTATCTCAGTCAGAGTTGTGTGTGGTGTTTCTCCTCTCGGTGTGTTCTGAGTGAATGTGTGTGTTATATCAGTGAGGGCCGTGTGTAGTGTTTCTCCTCTCGGTGTGTTCTGAGTGACATTGTGTGTGTTCTCTCAGTGTGGGTCGTGTGTGGTGTTTCTCCTCTCGGTGTGTTCTGAGTGACGGTGTGCGTGTTATCTCAGTGAGGGTCGTGTGTGGTGTTTCTCCTCTCGGTGTGTTCCGAGTGACGGTGTGTGTTATCTCAGTGAGGGTCGTGTGTGGTGTTTTTCCTCTCAGTGTGTTCCGAGTGACGGTGTGTGTCATCTCACTGAGGGGTTGTGTGTGTAGTGTTTCTCCTCTCGTTGTGTTCCGAGTGATGGTGTGTGTTATCTCAGTGAGGGTCGTGTGTGGTGTTTCTCCTCTCTGTGTGTTCCGAGTGATGGTGTGTGTTATCTCAGTGAGGGTCGTGTGTAGTGTGTTGTCTCAGTGAGAGTCATGTGTAGCGTTTCTCCTCTCGGTGTGTTCCGAGTGACGGTGTGTGTTATCTCAGCGAGGGTTGTGTTTCTGCTCTCAGTGTGTTCCGAGTGACTGTGTGTGTTATCTCACTGAGGGTCGTGTGTGGTGTTTCTCCTCTCGGTGTGTTCTGAGTGACGGTGTGTGTTATCTCAGTGAGGGTCGTGTGTGGTGTTTCTCCTCTCGGTGTGTTCTGAGTGATGGTGTGTGTTATCTCAGTGAGGGTTGTGTGTGGTGTTTCTCCTCTCGGTGTGTTCTGAGTGAAGGTGTGTGTTATATCAGTGAGGGCCGTGTGTAGTGTTTCTCCTCTCGGTGTGTTCTGAGTGACAGTGTGTGTGTTCTCTCAGTGTGGGTCGTGTGTGGTGTTTCTCCTCTCGGTGTGTTCTGAGTGACGGTTTGTGTGTTATCTCAGTGAGGGTCGTGTGTGGTGTTTCTCCTCTCGGTGTGTTCCGAGTGACAGTGTGTGTTATGTCAGTGAGGGTCGTGTGTAGTTTTTCTCCTCTCGGTGTGTTCTGAGTGACGGTGTGCGTGTTATCTCAGTGAGGGTCGTGTGTAGTGTTTCTCCTCTCGGTGTGTTCCGAGTGACGGTGTGTGTTATCTCACTGAGGGTCGTGTGTAGTGTTTGGCTGCACTGAGCCTTTTTTGAGCCATGTGTTAAGATTTGTTTTGCTTGGAATGAGTTTTGCAGGTGATTTGAACTGTTTAGCTCAGGTGACTGATGGTAGTGCAGACTGTAGTTAGAGTTTTGCACATGGCGCTCCAGTTGTGCTCACTGTCGTTTAGCAATCGAAAAAAACTGTAATATATGGATCACTGAGGGAATATTAAAAGGACTGTTCTGAGATGACCATGTCACAAATGATGAACTGTTAGGATGGAGTGATTTAATGATCTTCCCGTGTGATCTTCCCATCAGCTTTCTTACAAGAACACCAAGGAGAAAATCTCTGCAGGCATGTGGGAATTTGGGAATGTGGGAAAGTTAAGAATATTTATTTGGACATGTTATAGTTTCAGAGGTCTTGTGGAACAGATGTAACTTTATGTAACTTTATGTAACTTTATACAAAAACAAACAGTTCACAAGCTAGGACCACGCCACAAACAAGAAACTGGAGAAGAATAAAAAGAGGATGAAGGGGTCGAGGGAATGGGATGATTGTCAGGTTGATCAGAGCATCTTGAATTGAGGGCTCAGAGAGACTCAGGGTGGGGGTACCGTCTCTAGCATATATTTAGGCCAGAGAATGAGGACCCCCAAAGTTGGGAAGAGCTAAGTCAAGTGTGAGCTCGGAATGCCCGATCATACAGAGAGGACGCAGAGGCTGATTAGTTCAGGCGTTAAATGGTTAATGCAGGTTCTTGTTTTCGTAAGCCTTTAGAAGAATGAATGTCTGAGAATGAGAGAAGCTGGGCAATCGCAGCCATTGGTTATTCAAAGGAATAGTTGATCCCCCAAGTAGGTTTAAAATGTACGTGGGGATCTGAAGAAGGAATGACTGTAAGATGTTAAGTTGTAGATGGACGGTGGGTCGGTTGATGGGAACGGAAGCTTTGAGACAGTTCCGGCGGAGTGGTATCCTGAAGATCATGCTTGGAGCAAGGCAATTAATAATGGCTTCTTGGAAAGCCTATTTGGTGTTTGGTCTGTGGTATGACCGGCGAGAGCCACATTTTTATTCCGGAGCCAAGTCTAACTTCTGAAATGGGAACCGAGACGAAGAGCCGGTTTACGAGATTAAGGAGTCATGGTATAGGAGTTGCTTGGAGGAGGAATTGTTGTTGAGTAGATTAAGTGGCCTATGCATGAATTGCATAACTGCCAAACATAATCATCCCTTGTTTATGGTTTCAATTTCTACTGCATAATCTGAGCGGATGAGCAGATTCGGACTATTCAAACCCCCAAGGATGGCTGTTATGACTATGGGATACGTTTCAAAATGCTGTGGCGACTGCTCTTGACTGTGGATTGTAGGTACTGAATTCTGGAAGCTGTTCAGAATCGACCCGCCAGCCACCATATTATCTGCCAAAGTCTATTTAGGGTGTTGCATCCATATACACTTAGATGCAGTCAGATGAGAGATGTAGATTAGTGTGGATATCCTCATTATGGAGGTGCAGATGAAGGTGCGACTATCTGAAGTCTTCGAGGAGGTAAAGAACGTAAGGAGACTGTGGTTGTTTGTAAGAATCCTTTGTAGCTTTGGGAGAGAGACCAACATCCTAGGCTGCTTCTGCAAACGAATGAGGCTCACGATGAATTAACGGCACCATCCCAGAAGCCTCACCGGATTCATGATGAATAGGCAAGACTTGGCATTTAGTGGTATATGCTTTGGTCGGCCAGCTCCGTGGCTTACTAAGTGAATGAGTATTCTGTGGTTGAGATATGGTTAATGGTTGGAATGAGAGTGTCATGGAGAGAAGATAAGTTGATTTAACTCAATTCAAGTTTATTTGTATAGCGCTTTTTACAATACAAATCGTTACAAAGCAACTTTACAGAAAATTACGTTTCTACAATATTTAGTAATAGCTTATAAGTGGTGACTGTCAGTTTGTGCAAGTATGACAGGATTTGTAGAAAAATTAATACAAAACGTAGTCAGCCAGATGATGAACATTATTAATATTGTTAATAATTATTATATGATGCAGTCACACTTGTAGCAATATTTGTTAGTTCTGTTTGTTGATTCAGGGTTAGCATCATCTGGGGTCCTCTGAGGGTCAGCATCATCTCTTCTCAGGTGTTCTGGATCCAGACTGGAGCTTGTGTAAAACGTAGTTACCACGGGATGAAGATCCAGCAGAAACAGAGAAACAAACTGATGGATCAGCAGCTAGGCTAATGATGTCTCTAAGTAAAATTAATTTGTTTAACCCAAGCTAAAGAATAAAAATGCGCATTTGATCAGATGCAACTACACTCACAATTTAAGATACATTATTCAAATGCTTGGTGAAAGAGATGCGTTTTTAATCTATATTTAAACAGAGAGAGTGTGTCTGAACCCCGAACATTATCAGGAAGGCTTTCCAGAGTTTGGGAGCCAAATGTGAAAAAGCTCTACCTCCTTTAGTGGACTTTGCTATCCTAGGAACTACCAAAAGTCCAGCGTTTTGTGACCTTAGAGAGCGTGATGAATTAGACAAGTTGCTGTCTAATATAACACCCAGATTTTTGACTGTAGAGGAAGTAGCAGTACATCCGTCTAGTTGCAGATTGTAATCTACAAGATTCTGTGTAGTGTTTTTTGGTCCAATAATTAATATCTCTGTCTTATCCGAATTTAATTATTGGTCATCCAATCTTTTACATTTTTAACACACTCTGTTAGCTTAGATAATTTAGAGATTTCATCTGGTCTCGTTGAGATATATAGCTGAGTATCATCAGCATAACAGTGGAAGCTAATTCTGTATTTTCTAATAATATTACCAAGGGGCAACATCCATCCATCCATCCATCTTCCGCTTATCCGGGGCCGGGTCGCGGGGGCAGCAGTCTAAGCAGAGAACCCCAGACTTCCCTCTCCCTAGACACTTCCTCCAGCTCTTCTGGGGGGACACCGAGGCGTTCCCAGGCCAGCCGGGAGACACAGTCTCTCCAGCGTGTCCTAGGTCTTCCCCGGGGTCTCCTCCCAGTGGGACGCACCCGGAACAACTTCCCGGGAAGGCGTCCAGGAGGCATCCGAAACAGATGCCCGAGCCACCTCAGCTGACCCCTCTCGATGTGGAGGAGCAGCGGCTCTTCTCTGAGCTCCTCCCGGGTGACTGAGCTTCTCACCCTATCTCTAAGGGATCGCCCAGCCACCCTGCGGAGAAAGCTCATTTCGGCCGCCTGTATCCAGGATCTTGTCCTTTCAGTCATGACCCAAAGCTCATGACCATAGGTGAGAGTAGGAACGTAGATTGACCGGTAAATCGAGAGCTTCGCCTTGCGGCTCAGCTCTTTCTTCACCACGACAGACCGGTACATCGACCACATTACTGCAGAAGCTGCACCAATCCGTCTGTCAATCTCCCGTTCCATCCTTCCCTCACTCGTGAACAAGACCCCAAGTTACTTAAACTCCTCCACTTGAGGCAGGAACTCTCCACCAACCTGAAGTGGGCAAGCCACCCTTTTCCGACTGAGGACCATGGCCTCGGATTTGGAGGTGCTGATTCTCATCCCAGCCGCTTCACACTCGGGTGCAAACCGTCCCAGTGCATGCTGAAGGTCCTGGCTTGATGAGGCAAACACGACAACATCATCCGCAAAGAGCAGGGACGAAATCGTGTTGTCACCAAACCTGACCCCCTCCGGCCCCTGGCTGCGCCTAGAAATTCTGTCCATAAAAATCATGAACAGAACCGGCGACAAAGGGCAGCCCTGCCGGAGTCCAACACGCACCGGGAACAAGTCTGACTTACTGCTGGCAATACGAACCAAGCTCCTGCTCCGGTCGTACAGGGACCGGATAGCCCTTAGTAAAGGGCCCCGGACCCCATACTCCTGGAGCACCCTCCACTGGCCGCCGCGAGGGACACAGTCGAATGCCTTCTCCAAATCCACAAAGCACATGTGGACTGGTTGGGCAAACTCCCATGAACCCTCCAGCACCCTGTAGAGGGTATAGAGCTGGTCCAGTGTTCCACGGCCTGGACAAAAACCACACTGTTCCTCCTGAATCCGAGGTTCTACTATCGGCCGGATTCTCCTCTTCAGTACCCTGGCATAGACTTTCCCAGGGAGGCTGAGAAGTGTGATCGCCCTGTAGTTGGAACACACCCTCCGGTCCCCCTTCTTAAAAAGAGGGACCACCACCCCGGTCTGCCATCCCAGAGGCACCGTCCCCGACTGCCACGCGATGCTGCAGAGGCGTGTCAGCCAAGACAGCCCCACAACATCCAGAGACTTGAGGTACTCAGGGCGGATCTCATCCACCCCCGGTGCCTTGTCACCGAGGAGTTTCTTGACTACCTCGGTGACTTCAGCTTGGGTGATGGACGAGTCCACATCTGAGCCCTCAGCCTCTGCTTCCTTAATGGAAGACGTGACAGTGGGATTGAGGAGATCCTCGAAGTATTCCTTCCACCATCCAACGACATCCCCAGTTGAGGTCAACAGCTCCCCACCTCTACTGTAAACAGCATTGGCAGGGCACTGCTTCCCTCTCCTGAGGTGCCGGACGGTTTGCCAGAATCTCTTCGAGGCCGACCGATAGTCCTTCTCCATGGCCTCACCGAACTCCTCCCAGGCCCGAGTTTTTGCCTCCACAACCACCCGGGCTGCAGTTCGCTTGGCCTGCCGGTACCTGTCAGCTGCCTCAGGAGTCCCACAAGCCAACCAGGCCCGATAGGACTCCTTCTTCAGCTTGACGGCATCCCTTACTTCCGGTGTCCACCACCGGGTTCGGGGATTGCCACCTCGACAGGCACTGGAGACCTTACGGCCACAGCTCCGAGCGGCCGCTTCGACAATGGAGGTGGAGAACATGGTCCACTCGGACTCAATATCTCCAGCCTCCCTCGGGATCTGGTCGAAGATCTGCCAGAGGTGGGAGTTGAAGATCTCTCTGACAGGAGACTCGGCCAAACGTTCCCAGCAGACCCTCACAGTACGTTTGGGTCTGCCGAGTCTGTCCAGCTTCCTCCCCCGCCATCGGATCCAACTCACCACCAGGTGGTGATCAGTTGACAGCTCCGCCCCTCTCTTTACCCGAGTGTCCAAGACATACGGCCGGAGGTCGGATGAAACGACCACAAAGTCGATCATCGACCTATGGCCCAGGGTGTCCTGGTGCCACGTGTACTGATGGACACCCTTATGCTTGAACCAATAACTGAACACCGCTCGGGTTCAGATCAGGGGGGCCGTTCCTCCCAATCACGCCCCTCCAGGTGTCACTGTTGTTGCCCACGTGGGCGTTGAAGTCCCCCAGTAAAACGACGGAGTCCCCAGTCGGAGCACTTTCCAGCACCCCTCCCAGAGACTCCAAGAAGGCCGGGTACTCTGCACTGCCGTTCGGCCTGTAGGCACAAACGACAGTGAGAGACCTATCCCCGACCCGAAGGCGCAGGGAAGCGACCCTCTCGTTCACCGGGGTAAACTCCAACACATGGCAGCTGAGCTGGGGGGCTATAAGCAAACCTACACCAGCCCGCCGCCTCTCACCATGGGCAACTCCAGAGTGGTGAAGAGTCCATCCTCTCTCGAGGAGTGTGGTTCCAGAGCCCAAGCTGTGCGTAGAGGTGAGCCCGACTATCGCTAGTCGGAACCTCTCAACCTCACGCACAATCTCGGGCTCCTTCCCCGCCAGTGAGGTGACGTTCCACGTCCCTAGAGCTAGTTTCCGTGTCCAGGGATCGGGCTGTCGAGGCCCCCGCCTTCGCATACGAGCCCCAACTCCGGGCCTGGCTCCAGGGTGGGGCCCCGGCTGCGCCATACTGGGCGACGTCACGGTCCTTTGATGCAATCTCTTCATAAAGGGTTTCTGAACCGCTCTTAGTCTGACCCGTCGCCTAGGACCTGTTTGCTCCTAGGGTCATTCGGGTACTCAAACCCCTCCACCACGTTAAGGTGTCAGTTCAAGGAGGGAAAGGGGCAACATGTATATTGAAAATAAAAGGGGACCTAGGACGGATCCTTGTGGTACTCCATATTTTACTGATGAGAAATGAGATGACTCCCCATTTAAGTAAACAAAATGGTAGCGAACGGACAGGTAGGATCTAAACCATCTTAAAGCCTGCCCTTGAATACCTGTATAGTTTTGTAATCGATCTACGAGTATGTCATGATCTATGGTGTCTAACGCAGCACTAAGATCAAGTAAGACTAGATATGAGATGCAGCCTTGATCTGACGCAAGAAGCAGGTCATTTGTAATTTTAACAAGTGCAGTTTCTGTGCTATGGTGGGGCCTGAAACCTGACAATTCCTGAATTGAAATTGAATTGAAACCTGAAATTCTTCATACAGATCATTTTTGTGCAGGAAGGTGCTCAATTGAGCAGACACAACTTTTTCTAAAATTTTGGACATAAATGGAAGATTTAAACTAGGCCTATAATTTGCCAGTTCACTTGGATCTAGTTATGGTTTCTTAATAAGAGGCTTAATAACTGCCAGCTTGAATGGTTTTGGGACGTGACCTAAAGATAACGACGAGTTAATGATATTGAGAAGCGGTTCTTCGGCTACAGGTAAGAACTCTTTCAGTAATTTAGTGGGTACAGGATCTAATAAACAGAGGTGGGTAGTAACGAGTTACATTTACTTAGTTACATTTACTTGAGTAATTTTTTGGGGTAACGAATACTTTTCGGAGTATATTTAAAGATGGGTACTTTATACTCTTACTTGAGTAAATTTTTGGGGGAAAATCTGTACTTTTACTTCGTTACTGTGGGCGACGCTCCTCTCGTTACTTTATCTTAATGCAATAAATGTTATAAATGCTTCAGTTTGTTCCAAACGCGCCGTCTACTTTTCTCTGGGCAATGAGCGATGCCCATTCGCGAATGATTCATTCTTTTGAGTCAATACTGTTCAAAGGCTTGTTCAAACCAATTGGCAAACGAGTGAATTGGTTCATGAATCAGTTTGAATGAGTCGTTCAGTTCCCTGCCGCACGCGCTGAGCATCTGAAGTGGTTCACTCGGAGTTGTAACGTTTAAGAACATCAGCAGCGTTGAAAACGTGGCTGGAACTGCACTGAATTGAAATCTGCAAAGGTTATTATTTGCTAGCGATGGAGATCCTTATTAGATGAACACCGCGTGTGCTGTCTACTGTTTAACAGGTAATAACTTGGGCTACATTCGATTACAGTACACGATACCACTGTGACATTAGTTTGTTGTACGTGTGTGGCTTATAACAGAGAGGAGTCAAGTTTTTATGAAGCTTCCAAAAGACAAAAAATAACCGATTAAGATTTTATTAATTTTAATACAATCACACTGGTGCAAGTCAGCTGCTAAATTCAAATCTGTGATCGCTTGCTGGCGCTGAGCCAGAGATAGATGCGTTTATACCGCGCTGCGCATTATTAAAAATCACACATGATTCTTTTGAGCTTATTAAAGCATTGGCCAATCAGAGGCGTTCCGATGAGTCATCGCTAAAATGCCGGTGCTTCCTTCACTCGCTCACTGACTGGAGACCTCTTTCTGGCGAATTCTCTCGCAGGAACAACAAAGTGCAGATGTGTGTACGAATCTTTAATTAAGATATTGATTTCACAGTGTTAACAGTTTCAGTGATTTTAATGGGAGTTTCTGAGAGTGATTGAAATCTAGACTGTCAGTGAAAATTATCTTTAATAATGTAAATGTTATTTGCTCTCTTTCTGAACAATGAAAGAATAGTAGCAATATTTAAATCACATTAACGTTCAATGTTAAATTCACATTTAATATAAAGTCAGTCGTATAAAAAATATGTTATGGCATGACACCTATATCTGTTACTTAAGTAAACAGACAAGCTTTTATAATAAATTACATAAATTGGAGTAAAGGATGATGAAATATATACATTTATACACACACACATAACATACATTTTATCTATATATCTAAATAAAAATAGGCTCAGTATATATGACCCAAAGTAACTAGTAACTAACTACTTGAGTAGATTTTTTATCCGATACTCTTTTACTCTTACTCAAGTAACTATTCAAGACTAGTACTTTTACTTTTACTTGAGTAAATATTTCTAGAAGTACTTTTACTTTTACTTGAGTACAGTTTTTGGGTACTCTACCCACCTCTGCTAATAAACATGTTGTTGGTTTAGATACAGTGATAAGTTTATTTAGCTCTTCCTGTCCTATAGTTGTAAAGCACTGCAGTTTATCTTTGGGTGCGATGGATGAAACTGAAGTGTTAGATGCTGTAGAATCTACATTCGCTATTGTATTTCTAATGTTATCTATTTTATCAGTGAAGAAATTCATAAAGTCATTACTATTAAACGTTGGTGGAATATTTGAATCAGGTGGCGTCTGGTAATTTGTTAATTTAGCCACTGTGCTAAATAAAAACCTTGGATTGTTTTGGTTATTTTCTATGAGTTTGTGGATATGCTCTGCCCTAGCAGTTTTTAGAGCCTGTCTATAGCTGGACATACTGTGTTTCCATGCAATTCTAAAAACTTCCAAGTTAGTTTTTCTCCATTTGCGTTCAAGACTAGGAGTTACTTTCTTGAGAGAGTAAGTATTACTGTTATACCATGGCACAGTACGTTTTTCTCTAACCTTTTTCAATTTGATGGGGGCAACAGCTTCTAATGTATTAGAGAAAATAGTGCCCATGTTGTCAGTCATTTCGTCTAATTCATGTGTATTTTTGGGTACACATAGCAGTTGAGATAAATCAGGCAGGTTATTTGTGAATCTGTCTTTGGTGGCTGGAACAATAGTTCTACCCAGACGGTAACGCTGAGACATATAGTTAATATCAGTGATACGCAGCATGCACGATACAAGGAAATGGTCTGTAACATCATCACATTGAGGTACGATATCTGTAGCAGTAAGATCAATTCCATGCAATATAATTATGGGGTGGTGTTAGCGCAGTGGATAAGACGCATGGCTGTGGTGTGAGAGACCCGGGTTCGAATCCACTGTGAGACACCAATGTGTCCCTGAGCAAGACACTTAACCCCTAGTTGCCCCAGAGGCATACAACCTCTGACATATATAGCAATTGTAAGTCGCTTTGGATAAAAGCGTCAGCTAAATGAATAAATGTAAATAATTAAATCTAGTGTATGATTAAAGCGATGAGTGGGCCTGGTGACATTTTGCTTGACTCCAAAATAGTTTATTAGGTCTGTAAACGCAAGTCCTAATGCATCATTTGTATTATCAACGTGAATATTAAAATCTCCCATGATTAGCGCCTTATCAACTGTAACTAGAAGGTCTGAGAGGAAATCTGCAAATTCTTTTAGGAATTCTGTATACGGCCCTGGTGGTCTATACACAGTAGCCAGAGCAAGAGATACATTAGATTTCTTTTGCATGTCTGGCAGTGTAACATTTAGCAGAAGTATTTCAAAAGAGTTAAACCTGTATCCTGTTTTCTGGGTAACATTGAGAATATCACTATATATTGTTGCAACACCTCCTCCACGACCAGTCTGACGGGGCTCATGCTTATAACAGTAGTTTGGTGGAGTCGACTCATTTAGACCAAAATAATCATTTGGTTTTAGCCAGGTTTCAGTCAAGCAGAGTACATCAAAACTATTTTCTGTGATCATTTCATTTACAATAACTGCTTTGGGTGTGAGTGATCTAATATTTATGAGCCCAAACTTTACAAATTGTTTTTGTTCATTTACTTTACATGTTTCTGGTTTAAACACGATAAGATTTTTTCTAGATCCTACATTATATTTTGACCTCACTATTCGGGGAACAGACACAGTCTTAATAGTTTTTACAGCACAAGTACTTTTATCATTTAAGCGGGTGGAACAAAACTCATCATAATAGTTATTAGAGAATTGTCTTACTAGTCACACGGAGCGAAGTGTCCTGGAGATGTTGTCAGAGAGCAGCTCCGCTCCGATTCTGCTGGGGTGTAATCCATCAGCGCGAAACAGCCTAGGACGCTCCCAGAAAAGATTCCAGTTATCAACAAATAGCAGTTTCTGTTCTTTACACCATGACAACAACCATTCATTTAAAGCAAAAAGTCTACTGAACCTTTCGTGTCCTCGTCGATACGTGGGCAGTGGTCCTGACACGATGATCATCACTGCGGGCGTCGTGCTGCGAACCGTCTCGATCAGGCTGCTGAAGTCCCTCTTCAGCTTCTCCGTCTGCCGCAGCGTGGTGTCGTTAACCCCGGCGTGAAGCACGACCGCTCTGGGGCTCTCGTCGGCCTTCAGGATTGAACGCCTGTAGACGAGAGGCAGCCTTGACAGTGGCTAAAGGAAGGGTGGAAGAGTGGATGATGGGATGAAAGGATGTCTTTGAGTGGGGGGGGGGTTGAGGATATAGGAGGGGGAGGAGGTAGGGGAAGGTAGAGAGAGAGGAAGGGTGGAAGAAGGGATGTTGGGATGAAAGGATGTTTGTGAGTGGGGTGTGTTGCAAGATGCAGGGAGGGAGGGGGAGAACGAAAAGAGGTTTGGAAATAGAATTGAAGGTTGAAGGAGACCGGCTGGTCTGTGTGAGCCAGCACTATAGAACATGCAATGCTCAATAGGTCGCTTAATCGCAGGAAGCCCCACCTTCTGAATGAAAGAGCCGAACAGAACAGTAAGTCAGCGCGTCACTGCAGCTGCCGTTAGAAGCTTCCCGGTTGCTATTGAAACATTCAGCAGTCTTAGACATGCACTTAGGACTGTGCATTCACACTGACTGATCTAGCCTGAATAAGATAACAGTGCTCTTGTAAGCTGCAGGCTCGTCCACCTGAGGTGCTGCTGTGGTGGTGCTGTTGTTAGCTGCAGGATGTCCGCTTGAGGTGCCACCGTGATGGTGTGGTTGGCTGAGGGCTCTTCCGCTGAGGCGCTGCTGTGGTGGTGTAGTTGTTAACTGTATGATTGTTCACCTGAGGCACTGCTAGCGGTGCTGTTGTAGCTGAATGATCGTTTCACATTCTCGTGACATCACGTGTGACGGAGAGTGGAGTTGCCGGAAGTGCTGAGGGCTCAAAGTTTGTCTTGACAGAAGTATTATTGATACTGAATATAGTTGAAATAACAGTTTGTTATCTGCACGATTTAATTGGATACCTTTGATTTAAGAGCGTGTTGAAGGCGACCCGTGGTTCAGTTGTCCTCGGCTCTGGATTCTAGAAGACGTGCAATGAGAGCGCTGAGGAAGCGTGAGAGAGCGGCTGCGACGGGAGTGAGAATTCAGTTTCTGTGTCCACCACGCAAATGATGATGGCAAACTCGGCCCGCGGATCTCTCAGAATCCGCCTGAGATGAGCCTGTGAGTGGGTGCTCGAGGCCCAGAATGTGGGCGATCGAACGCGACCACTCTGAAAGAGACTGTGATCGGAATGATGAGAGGTGATCGTCGACTGTCGTCAGTGACATTGAATCGAACAGAGCGCCATTCAGACCAGGCAAGTACATCTGTCCTTCGAGAGAACGAGACTAGCAGTGCGGTGTGACGGTCGCGGTATATATGGAGGTCCTTAGAAGTCAGGTGATTGTTTGAGACGTGCCCCTGCCCCGAACGTTTTATGAAACATTTATAAAATAACGACATACTGTATGTTACCATCATTTTTGTTTAACATTGTTTTTTAAAGTCATTTAAAAAAAGTCTCTGTACCCTTTTTTCAAGAGCATTACCTAAAAGCACTGCCGACGGACCTCTGCAGTGTCTGTGTTGAAATGTAGCTTCGTGTGGAAAGCATTTCCGAGCTTGACTTCAGCTGGCAGCAGAAGAACGTGAAGTTATCTGTGGGGCACAGCAGCAGTGGCTGGATTTACAAGCTGTTAAAGTGAACCTTCAGATGCAAATGCTGGCAGTATGATCAATAAAACTCTTGGACTGAGGCGATTAGGAAAAGGTTAGCACATTCAGCACTGTGGAACAGGCTAACAGTAGATGTCTCACACTAACCGTTTAAGACGCTTATTTGTATATTTTGCTTTCAGTTTAGATTTTGAACCATTCCCCTTGTGAATATTGCAAAAATCCTGCGCAATGTTACAGATGCTAAAATCATAAAATGATACCATTATGATTCAAATGGTTCCATTCATTCTGTTCATAAAGCCATTAGTCACTTGTTTCATTCCTTAAGGATTTATTTGAATAAGTCAGATGGCTCAATGATTGTTGCCACCTACTGGCGGTAAAGGTTTCATATTTAAAAACAAACTTCATTTCATCTTTCTTTTTTGTTAAGAATTGTTTTATTTTTTATTTTATTTTATTTCAGAGGTATACAAGAATACAAAACAAGTAGCAAATATACAAACCTAAAACCCACCTCATAAACCCACCACATAAAATACAAATAAGGGAATAGATTAATTAAAAAAAGACAATACAGGTTTACAAAGAAGATAAAGCTGACAGTCTCAAAAGCAGCATGCCATATATTCAGAATTAGCATGGGATCCATATATACATCATAATTTATGTCATAATACTAGCACTACATGTTCTGTGTTCGACTGAGGCTTGTCATGGCACTTGTATACTGTTATTGTTCTCTCGTTGGTCTGATTGCTTCTATTGTTCTCATTTGTAAGTCACTTTAGATAAAAGCGTCTGCGAATTGATTGAATGTAAATTTAAATAATTCATGTTCAAAACGGGATATTTTTTTCTCAGCACTGTTTACTGTATGTCTGTACTATTGCTGTAAATGCATTCATGCCAGCGCTAATGTTTTATAATTAATCGACATTTCTAGACAAAAGCGGGCCCACAGCTGATAGCTGAACTATAATGTGAACTAGCCAGACTACATTTTTGCACCCCTGACAGAATAATAAAGTAACAATTATTAATCTTACTTAAAGGTTGTGATTTTGAGGAGCAAGCTAGTCCAAACAAACTGGACACTGAACCATTTTTCAAAGATAACTGGTTTACAAATCATGCATTGAACTTGCAGAGATTGGAGAAGCAGTCATCAGTGAAATGACGAGAATGCAGCAAAAGTTTGGGATTATACTGCTGTGGTACAGTAGTAAAGAGGAATTATAACCTCGGATTCCACAAAAACGAGCTACAGCGCATGTAAGTGTAACGGGTCTTTGAGACCTGCTAGCCAATATTATGTCATTAATATTAGCTATAATAAGTTGAATAGGTAGCTATGGAAATACTATAGGCTAGTTAAATCACAGAAGTCTAAATTCGGCTACAGAAGCTGCTGGTCAGTAACACAGAAACATGATTTTAAATTTGGTGCAGGTACCATGTATTGAAAAGTGATTAAACAAAATATTTACAACCATAAATAATGAAGGAAAAAAAATAGGAAAAACAAAATATTTACAGACTGCAGTTGAACCGATTATAATCAAATGCACGTTGAGGTTATTGTCCAAGTAAGATATAACAACAGAAATTACAGCAAATACCACACACAAGAACAAAAAGGAGGAAAAAACTGTCCCAGTGATGTTTGGTTTCTTGAAGACTAACGCGACAACCCACAAGAGTTTTATGAGAGTTTATATTAATAAGTCCATAGGTTATTGTCAAGGGAAATGAGATGCTTAACTTAAAAGCCTGAATTGAGCACAAGAGTGAATAGTTTGTATGACACAAACCTGTCCACAGCTGTCGATAGGCTTCCCCACACCTCTGAATGAGGAAGACGCCACAGTCTGATTAAACACCTGTGCTCAATTGCGTGATTGGCTAAGCACAGTCAATTGATTGCGGTTAAGGGCACATACTCCACACAGGCAATTTAAAGGGACGGGGACAGCACAACCAATATGCAAACATTTAATATATATTTTGACAGATTTTAACCTGGGTTACATTAGGGATGTTTTTGAATGATTTCCATGCAGAATGTAGATGTGCATTGTGCAAATGTTTTAACTTGTGACGTATGAACTTCATGGAAATGGGATTCAAATTATGAATGACTAGTTTCAATGGTTCAGAGTCAACTCTTTCTTTTGAGAGACAATAACTTTGCAGACTGTTTACACTGACATACAGCTACATAGCACAATGAATTTAAGGTCATTTTCTGGGTCTCCCTTGTCATGAGGTAGCTTGCAGGGTGACCACTTGGTCCCTAAAAGGAGTAGTTGTGTAATAAGACTTATCCAGTTCTGTGTCTCAGGCCAATGTGAGAATGCCCCAGTCCCTAATAGCAAGCAATCACTGAATCAATGTTTAAAATGGTTGACGTGAATGTTAATTGCAATGAATCAAAATCACTTTTGTGCCCGCAATTGATGTTGACATAAAAAAAAAAAAAAAAACGACATTATTGTGATTGTTTTAGTTTGGCTCTTGGCTCTTTGTACTTTAATGTTAGGTTTTCATTGTCACTTGTAACAATGCACTAATGTACATTTGTTGAGGCAATGAAAATTGGTGATGGTGACTGATTGTGAGGTTATTTAAATAATTGCTTGCTACTGTGTTGCATTTTTATGTGTGGATAATATGTGACAATACATTGTGAGGTTAAAGCAGTAGTATGGCTATCATACTTCTATGAATTAACAGAAAATACACTTTAAAAAAACTTTAAATAAATTGCTGAATCAATTAGATATCAAGATTCGGTGTATGAAACTCAACAATGGTGACAATCAACAAGAGAAAATGTTACGCTGAAATGCATGCTGGGTATCAACATAGTACAAAACTCATTCATGATTCCTAGCATGCATTGCAGTTGATCTGTTTATATGAATAAGTTTGATGACCATTATTGAGGTTTGGGTGAGTGTTTAAGTCTAAAACTTTCTGTATATTTTGCCACAAAATCTTTGCATTTGTGAAACAGAACATTTGCATCAGTAATGAAAGATCAACTATATTGAAATCATTCAGTCGTTTCATTACGTTAACTTTGTTAACTTAATAAAACATAAGAGACAAGAGCCCAACTAAAGCAAACTCCAATCGTGGTGGTTTTTTAAAATTGCTAAAAAATTTCGACATTAATTGCAGATGCAAAAGTGATATAATTTCAGTGCCATTAACACTGACAAATCAACCATTTTTAAGATCGATTCACTTCAACCGGAAAACATATAACAAAATAAACATAAACAACAAAACAATTAAACATCATCACTATCATGAGGCATCCAGGCTAGGTTAGCAGTTAGCCCACACAGACCCACGATCAGAGCCGGATTAACGCAAAGGCACACTAGGCACGTGCCTAGGGCCCGATTGGAGGGATGGGGCCCAGACAGAGGGACAAACATATATAATAATAATAATAATAAAAATAAAATAAAAATAAAATAAAATGTACAAATGTCCTATCTACAATTTATTTCAATATTTATTAATTAACTAAAAATAGTGACGATGTTTATCTTAACCATAGACTGTTACATTACGTCACATTAACGGCAGCCCATGACTGTATTTATATAGAGGCGCCAGCCAGTTAAGTCCGAGGAGACGTCAGCGGCGGTCAGAGGTCAGAGGTCAGAGCGGGACAACAAAGCTAGCAGGCAGGGGTGTTTTGAGTAGGCTAACATTCAAGATGCTTTCGGGTGCGGCAAAACGTAAAAAGAAAAAAAAAGAAGAGGAACAAAAGAAGAGACAGCGGGGGGCTTTACAGAAGTTTCTGTCGGGCAGCCGTCTGACAGCTGTGAACCTGCTCGAGTCAGCAGAGCCAGAGGCCGAGCCAGTCCCGGAGACACGGCCCAAAGACGCGGTGGAAGATGCGGTGGAAGACACTGTGGCGCCCGCGCCGTCAACATCAGCGCCGTCACAGAACGACAAACTGATGGAAGAACAGCAGCCAGCCAGAAGTGAGCCCAATATCGTTTTGCAGCAGGAGCCTCTAGACCCAGAAAGGGTATTAACAAGCTACCCATCTGATCCTGCAAAGTGGGACCAAATTGATGACAGATGCGTGAGTACTTTGCACTAAACCATCCCTGTCAAAATGGTTTCATTAGTAAGTGTTGCTGGTTTTATTTATTTTTATTTACATTTTTTTTTCAAATATTTTTATTAATTTTCAAATAATTACAAAGATAACAAAAAAAGAAACATGTATCACTCACACATTCACATAATCAGAGACCTGCACCTATCAGAGATAAAGTAAAACAACATTTCCGTGTCAAGTTTTAAGTTACAAGAAAATCTAATTAAAAATCATAATAAAAGATAAAAACAAATGGAAAAAAAAGAAATAAAACAATAAAAGAATAATGGCATGGCCCTACTTTACATATGATATAATAATCATGTATGGCTCCCACAATTGTACAAAGTCCTTTATTTTACTCTTGGAAATATAAGTCAGCCTTTCCAGTCCAAAGCACTCTGAAAGTTATTTTATCCATTGTTTAATAGAAGGTGCTTCCATGCTCTTCCAGTTCATAGCAATGGCTCTTCTGGCATGTAACAATCCAAAGTCCAATAGTCTAGTGTGTTTCTTCGTTTGTGAGAAACCTGTAGGATATATTCCCAGTACACAAAGTTTGGCACAATGTGGTATTTTAAGATTAAACCGTTCTGACAAACAGTTTATGACATCCTTCCAGAACGTCTGTATATCAGAACATTCCCATAGACAGTGAATCAGACTTCCTTTATAATTTTGGCATTTTGTACATATATCAGGAATATTGCTAGACATATGATTGAGTTTTTCAGGTGTTATATAAACCCTTCTCAACCATTTATACTGTAATAATTTAAGCCGCGTGTTTATGATTTGTTTTTGCGCCTTTAAACATGCTTCAGTCCATTCAAATTCCTCTATTTCTTCTTGAATGTCTTTCCTCCATGCGTTTAATTTGTCTACAGCAGACTCTTTAGAGTTAGACATTATTAAATTATATTATTATTTAATATTTAATAATATATAATATTTTGACAATTTGCCCTTTTCACCTCTTTTTTCAATTATTTCCTCAATTAATGACAGTTTGGGAATGTACATAATATCTGTAGACCTGGAAGACATAAAACTTTTAAGCTGTGAATATAAAAAAATTAATCTGGTGTCTATCACACAATTCTTGAAATGTAAGAAGTATTCTATCCATATAGAAGTCTTTAATAGTCTGAATACCTTTAGTTTTCCATAGTTTAAATACTCCATCCTTATATTTATTATTATTTATTGTTAGACAGTTTCTAAATGGTCTTGATGAATGTGAAGGGGTCATGTTTGCCTTCTTGTTCTTAATTACAGCATTTATAAATGTTGTAAGCTATTGCATTTTGCAGAAAATCTTAATTAAAAGTGTTGATTAAATGTAAACAGAGCAAATAAGATAAACTTATTTGCTCTGTTTACATAGTTTACTGACACCTATTGGTTATTTACTGGTACTACTGCCTTAACAATGACTCCCAATGGATGAGGATAATTTAATAGCATTTAATAGAGCCGTGTAATGACGTATAAATAATGAATATCAAAAAATAGTTTGATAGAGTGTTTAATATACAACACAACCAATTTGTAACCAAAGACTAGGCTATGTAAAATGTGAATTAACTTTTATTAGTAACTTTGGTAAGTTTCAGATTTCAATTCATAAATAACATTGATGGAAGGGCCCAAAAAATGCACCCTGCTGTAGTCCATTTATTTAATCCCGCTCTGCCCACGATACCATCCCTCATTCTAGAGAATGTATGATCACTGGATAATTAAAATGGACCACATACAACTTATAAGATCTGCACAGTGTGAGGTGAGAAATCTTTACGTAGACATGGTTAAATGAGAACATAACACTATTGCTATCCATCTAGCTGGGCTAACATACTACCGTGCTGACCAAGACTGTGCTGAGGGAGGTAGGACTGGGGGCAGAGGTGTTTGTGTGTCAGCAACGTTTGGTGCCAAAATGCTGCTGTTGTTCATAAACACTGTTCTCTGCTTATATGGTGCCCATACTCAGAACTCGTGCTCTGTATTTAACCCATCCAAAGTTCACACACACAGCAGTGAACACGCACTCGGAGCAGAAAGCAACAATTTGTGCTGCGGTGCCCGGGTAGCATGACGGGGTTCGGTGCCTTGCTGAAGGGCACCTCAGTCATGGTACTGCCAGCCCGAGACTCGAACCCACAACCAAAGGGTTAGGAGTCAATCTCTCTAACCATTAGGCCACAACAGTGCCCCCATTGCTAATAACAGTGAACTTTACCAGGCTATCAGCGAGTAACAGACAGCACACCTGGACAGATTTCTCAGCACTGCTGGGCAACAATACATTAGACTTGGCATATACAAACAGCAAAGGAGCATACAAAGCCTTCCCCCTCCCCCACCTTGGACTCTCTGACAACATCACCATCATACTCAGACCTGCCTACAGACGAAGGTGAAACTCACCAGACCAACCACAAAGGAGTTACGTGTGTGGCCAGAAGGGGCCCAGTCTGCCCTTAAAGATTACTTTGACACAACAAACTGGGACAACTTTAAAGAAGCAGAAACTTATAACAACCATACAGATTCATATCTGGACATATTATACCAGAGACACACCAAGTCACTGGCAAGGCATCCAAACTAGAGATTGCACGGTTGGCGGTTACAGCCGCGGACTCCGCACATAAACCGTGGATCGGATGACGTGACGAAAAATTATATTTTAATTCAATTCGGGTGGGTGGCGGGCGGTTGAACCAATCAAATTAAAAATAAATGTATACATTGTTAAATATTGTTATCTGACTATACATACATCCAAAAAAATCGAGCACACTTTGAAATAGTCAAATTTTCATCAGGCAGTAATATGGCTAGTCAAGTCTATGCAGATTGACTGCTTGTTATTATCAGAGATGGCAATGCCGGCGAAGGAGGTACGTGACAAACTCAAAAAAGGAAAATTAAAAACAAAGGAAATAGAAGGTCAGAAAAGTCCTGCTTCACGCCGGATTTATGACACCATGCTGCGGCAGATGGAGACACTGAAGAGGGACTTCAGGAGCCTGATCGAGACGATGCACAGCACGATGCACATGGCGACAATCATCGTGTCAGGACCACTGCCCTCGTATTGACGAGGACATGAAAGGTTTTTTTTGCTTAATAACTTTTTTTCTTCCCGCTTAATTGATAGAAGTATTTGCGCTGTTCAATCTATTAAGACTGTGTCTGTTCCCCGAATAGTGGGGTCAAAATATAAATTTAATGTAGGATCTATAAAAAAACTGAAAAATGTAAAAAAAAAAAAAAATAAACAAAAACTATTTTTGAAGTTTGGGGACATAAACGTTAGATCACTCACACCCAAAGCAGTTATTGTAAATTAAATGATCACAGATAATAGTTTTGATGTACTCTGCTTGACTGAAACCTGGCTAAAACCAAATTATTAATGGGTCTAAATGAGTCGACTCCACCAAACTACAGTTATAAGCATGAGCGGCATCAGACTGGTCAACAATATATAGTGATATTCTCAATGTTACCCAGAAAACGGGATACAGGTTTAACTCATTCAAAATACTTCTGCTTAATGTTACACTGTCAGACATGCAAAAGAAATCTAATGTATCTCTTGCTCTGGCTACTGTGTATAGACCACCAGGGCCGTATACAGAATTCCTAAAAGAATTTGCAGATTTCCTCTCAGACCTTTTGTTTACCATTGATAAAATGTTAATCATCTGAGATTTTAATATTCACGTTGATAATACAAATGATGCATTAGGACTTGCATTTACTGAACTAATAAACTCTTTTGGAGTCAAGAAAAATGTCCCCGGGCCCACTCATCGTTTTAATCATACATTGGATTTAATTATATCTCATGGAATCGATCTTACTGATATAGATATCGTACCTCCATGTGATGATATTTCTGACCATTTCCTTGTATCGTGCATGCTGCGTATCACTGATATTAACTATATGTCTCAGCGTTACCGTCTGGGCAGAACTATTGTTCCAGCCACCAAAGAAAGATTCGCAAATAACCTGCCTGATCTATCTCAACTGCTATGTGTACCCAAAAATACACATGAATTAGACGAAATGACTGGCAACATGGCACTATTTTCTCTAGTACATTAGAAGCTGTTGCCCCCATCAAATTGAAAAAGGTTAGAGAAAAACGTACTGTGCCATGGTATAACAGTAATACTCACTCTCTCAAGAAAGTAACTCGTAGTCTTGAACGCAAATGGAGAAAATCTAACTTGGAAGTTTATTAAATTGCGTGGATATACAGAAACTCATTGAGTTCCGATCCTACCTGTCCGATCGCTACCATTGTGTTTATTTAAATGGGGAGTCATCTCATTTATCACCAGTAAAATATGGAGTGCCACAAGGACCTGTCCTAAGTCCTCTGCTATTTTTTATTTCTGCTATTTTCAATATACATGTTGCCCCTTGGTAATATTATTAAAATACGGGATTAGTTTCCACTGTTATGCTGATGATACTCAGCTTTATATCTCAACGAGACCAGATGAAACTTCCCAATTATCTAAGCTAACAGAGTGTGTTAAAAATGGTAAAGATTGGATGACCAATAATTCTCTCCTATTAAATTCGAGAGAGAGAAAAAAAGAGAGAGATATTACTTACTGGACCAAAAAACACTACACAGAATCTTGTAGATTACAATCTGCAACTAGACGGATGTACTGTTACCTCCTCTACAGTCAAAAATCTGGGTGTTATATTAGACAGCAACTTGTCTTTTGAAAATCATATTTCCCATGTTACAAAAACAGCATTCTTCCATCTTATCTCAGTAAGTCTTCCCTTACGAAAGGAAAATATATTTACCAATATATTTCTTAAAATATATTGTGATATATTGTAATATATTATTTTCCCTTTTTATTTTCTAATATATTATATATTTGAATACATTTAATAATATATTAATGATACATATATTATATAATATATTGCAAAATATACAAATGATTGCCGCTTTCAATATATTGCAATATATTGGAAAAAATAAATATATATAAGAATATATGCCTAATATATTACATGATATTTTCCAATATACTGCAATATATTTTTGTTTCATAAGGGTTACCAGACAGTGCTATATCTCCATCTGCTCTGTAGCAGGTTAGCCCATGCAGCTGAGTAGCAGTGTCTTGTTTACCATTGATAAAATGTTAATCATCTGAGATTTTAATATTCACGTTGATAATACAAATGATGCATTAGGACTTGCATTTACTGAACTAATAAACTCTTTTGGAGTCAAGAAAAATGTCCCCGGGCCCACTCATCGTTTTAATCATACATTGGATTTAATTATATCTCATGGAATCGATCTTACTGATATAGATATCGTACCTCCATGTGATGATATTTCTGACCATTTCCTTGTATCGTGCATGCTGCGTATCACTGATATTAACTATATGTCTCAGCGTTACCGTCTGGGCAGAACTATTGTTCCAGCCACCAAAGAAAGATTCGCAAATAACCTGCCTGATCTATCTCAACTGCTATGTGTACCCAAAAATACACATGAATTAGACGAAATGACTGGCAACATGGCACTATTTTCTCTAGTACATTAGAAGCTGTTGCCCCCATCAAATTGAAAAAGGTTAGAGAAAAACGTACTGTGCCATGGTATAACAGTAATACTCACTCTCTCAAGAAAGTAACTCGTAGTCTTGAACGCAAATGGAGAAAATCTAACTTGGAAGTTTATTAAATTGCGTGGATATACAGAAACTCATTGAGTTCCGATCCTACCTGTCCGATCGCTACCATTGTGTTTATTTAAATGGGGAGTCATCTCATTTATCACCAGTAAAATATGGAGTGCCACAAGGACCTGTCCTAAGTCCTCTGCTATTTTTTATTTCTGCTATTTTCAATATACATGTTGCCCCTTGGTAATATTATTAAAATACGGGATTAGTTTCCACTGTTATGCTGATGATACTCAGCTTTATATCTCAACGAGACCAGATGAAACTTCCCAATTATCTAAGCTAACAGAGTGTGTTAAAAATGGTAAAGATTGGATGACCAATAATTCTCTCCTATTAAATTCGAGAGAGAGAAAAAAAGAGAGAGATATTACTTACTGGACCAAAAAACACTACACAGAATCTTGTAGATTACAATCTGCAACTAGACGGATGTACTGTTACCTCCTCTACAGTCAAAAATCTGGGTGTTATATTAGACAGCAACTTGTCTTTTGAAAATCATATTTCCCATGTTACAAAAACAGCATTCTTCCATCTTATTAACATTGCCAAGCTACGAAACATGTTATCTGTTTCTGATGCAGAAAAGCTAGTTCATGCATTCATGACCTCTAGACTGGACTATTGTAATGCACTTCTAGGTGGTTGTCCAGCATCTTCAATAAACAAGCTACAGGTAGTCCAAAATGCAGCAGCTAGAGTCCTTACCAGGTCAAGAAAATATGATCATATTACCCCAATTTTACAGTCTCTACACTGTCTACCTATTAAGTTCTGTATCAGTTACAAATTATCATTACTTACCTATAAGGCCCTGAATGGTTTAGCTCCTGCGTACCTAACTAGCCTTCTACCATGCTACAACCCATCACGCACCCTAAGGTCACACAACGCTGGACTTTTGGTAGTTCCTAGGATAGCAAAGTCCACTAAAGGAGGTAGATCCTTTTCGCGTTTGGCTCCCACAAACTCTGGAATAGCCTTCCTGATAATTTTCGGTGTCCAGACACACACTCTCTGTCTAGTTTAAAAGCATTCAAATAATGCATCTCATAATTTGTGACAGTAGTTGTTTCTGATCAAATGAGCATTATTATTCTTTAGCTTGGGTTAAACTAATTAATTTTACTTGGTTGGAACAGCAGCTATGCTAATTATGTCTCTATTTGTTTCTCTGTTTAGGATTTACACGAGCTCCAGTCGGGATCCAGAACACCTGAGAAGAGATGATGCTGACCCTCAGAGGACCTCAGATGATGCTAACACTGAAACAACATACATAACTACCAAATATTGCTACAAGTGTGATTGCATCATATAATAATTGCTGTTAATAATGTTCATTGTCTGGTTGCCTACGTCTTGTATACATTTTTCTGTAAATTTCTGTCATATGCATATAAACTGACACTCATCACTGATAAGCTACTACTAAATATTGTAGAAACTTAATTTTCTGTAAAGTTGCTTTGCAATGATTTGTATCGTAAAAAGCGCTATACTAATAAACTTGAATTTAATTGAACTGAATTGTTGCAAATTTCATGTAATGGTAGAACTTGGACAAAACTGTCTAAGTTTGTGTGATTAAAGTCATCGGATATTATGAAAAAGCCATCAGGGTTGTTTGTTTGTTGCTCGCTGATAGCGCTGTACAGTTCGCGAACACATCCTTTGTGTTTGCACAAGGGGGTATATTCACAGCAACGATAACCATGCCCGAGAACTCCATCAGCAGATAGAAGGGTCGGCTCTCCACAATTATAAACTCCCCCAGTGACGAGCAGTGTTTTGAAACGAACACAGCATTGTTGCACCATTTGTTAATATACACACACAATATACACTTACGCCTCAGTAAGTCTTCCCTTACGAAAGGAAAATATATTTACCAATATATTTCTTAAAATATATTGTGATATATTGTAATATATTATTTTCCCTTTTTATTTTCTAATATATTATATATTTGAATACATTTAATAATATATTAATGATACATATATTATATAATATATTGCAAAATATACAAATGATTGCCGCTTTCAATATATTGCAATATATTGGAAAAAATAAATATATATAAGAATATATGCCTAATATATTACATGATATTTTCCAATATACTGCAATATATTTTTGTTTCATAAGGGTTACCAGACAGTGCTATATCTCCATCTGCTCTGTAGCAGGTTAGCCCATGCAGCTGAGTAGCAGTGTCTTGGATGTTGTTGTTTAGCCACGTTTCGGTAAAAACAGACATGCAGCACTCCCTTGGCTCACACTGTGTAGTCCTACAGAGTTGAATTAGGTCCAGTTTATTTTCTAGTGAGCGTATCGGAGTGAACAGAGAACTTCTCTCCCAATCGTATCTGCAATCCCTTTTTTGACCTTTGGCGCCCGCCAGTTCCTCTTTTCCAGAGGAGGCGTTATAGACGCCGGGGTAAACGCAGTGGACTGCTGGTAAAAATCAAACGCTATCTGGCAAAATGTTTCTGCATTAATCATTATACCACTCTTGCTGAAAACAAACTGGTTCGACGTTGCGTTATTTCCTGGCATTCTATGGGTCCTGTATACACTGGGCTGATAACAGTTGTCGGCAGGGACGTGGATGTCTCCCCTTCCCGCTCACCCCGTGTCCGTAGAGGTGGCGTGAATCTCCAAAGCCTTTGGCCGCTGGATCGGGAACCCCTGATGGCAGAAGGCCTGACTCCGACCAGGATATCACTGGTAAATGCTAGATCACTAACAAACAAATCCTTCATTTTTAATTACTTTTTCACCTCCCGTGCACTGGATTTTTTATGTGTGACTGAAACATGGCTAAATGCCAGTGAACTTAGTACAATTAATGCTGTACTAAATGGGCCTACCTCTCAACTGACTTGTTCTTATTTATCTCTAGATGTTTGTGAGAAGTTTAGCAATTTTTTATAGGTAAGATAGAAAATATTAGAGCACATATTTTACCTTCCTCTGAGGACCCTTTTATTATTGTCACCCGCCCTGCTGTCTTTAACCAGTTTGAGCCTGTGTCCTTATCTTTTATGAAAGATATAATTGATCAAATGAAATCATCCGCCTGTTTTACAGATGTTGTTCCTCCACGTTTTTTTTTAAAACAAGTTTTATGAAACTATTGGGTCCAAAATTCTAGGAATTATAAATAGCAGTCCGACCATAAAAAAAAAAACAATCTTGACACATCAGTTTTCTCCAATTACCAACCTATTTCTAAACTTCCATTTCTTTCGAAAATACTGGAGAAAGCTGTATGTATACAGTTGCAATCTTTTTTGGAATTACATGGAATTTTGGAGTTGTTTCAGTCTGGATTTAAAGCCCTTCATAGTACAGAAACTACACTCTTAAAAGTTTTTAATGACCTCTTATTGATTAAAGAACTCAGGAGATTCTGCTATTCTAATGCTGTTAGACCTTACAGCTACATTTGATACTATTGATCATAATATTTTGATCTCTAGGTTGGGTCACTGTGTTGGTATCAAAGTTATTGCTCTAGAGTGGCTTAGGTCATATCTGTCCGATAGGAAGTTTTTCTGTTTGCTTTAGAGACTTTGTGTCCCAAATGGCACCTTTTCCTTGTGGAGTCCCTCAGTGGTCTATTCTTGGCCCGATGCTGTATTCCTTGTACATCCTTCCTCTGGGGTCTATCCTGACAAAGCATGGCATTTTGTTTCACTGTTATGCAGACGACACACAACTTTATCTGCCATTGAAACGAAATGATAACAGCTCTGTAAATTTATTGTTGGACTCCCTCACAGACATTAAAGCCTGGGTGGCCATGAATTTTATACATTTTAATGAGAGTAAAACTGAAATTGTGATATTTGGCCCAAGTAGTACCCATGTGGCCCCCAACACAGAATTGGGTTCCTTAATTCCATATGTCAAATCTTCCATTTAATATCTGGGAGTAATGATGGACGGTGATTTTAAACTTGAAAAGCAGATAAATTCTGTGGTTAAAGTCAGTTTTTTTCAGTTAAGGCTCTTGCCTAAAGTGAAACCTTTTTTGTCATTTAATACTTTGAAAGAGTTATACATGTTTATATCTTCTCTCGATTGGATTATTGTAATGCCATCTATGCTGGTGTCAGCCAGGCATCGCTTTCACACCTGCAGTTGGTGCAGAATGCTGCAGCTAGACTACTAAAAAGGGTACGTAAGCGTGACCACATTTCTCCCATACTGGCTTCCCTTCATTGGCTTCCAGTACGGTTTAGGATTGATTTCAAAATTGTAGTGTTTGCCCACTAATCCCTAAATGGTCTAGCCCCGACCTACCTTTCTGACCTTATACAACAACATGTTCCATCTAGATCTCTTAGGTCGGCAGATTGTATGCTCTTGGCTGTTCCTAGAGTAAGGTTGAAACAGAGGGGAGATTGGGCTTTCTAAGTTGCGGCTCCTAAACTATGGAATAATTTACCATTGTCTGTGAGGCTGGCCCCAACACTGTCTGCTTTTAAATCTAGTCTTAAAACACATTTATTTTCCTTGGCTTTTAGTTCAGTTTGAGAGCTGTGTGTTTTTGTCTTTTTGATGTCATTTTATTTTATGGTGATGTAACAAATTAGCTTAAAGTGAGATGAACATAATTAATCATAACAGGTTATTAGTAGCTACATTCATCTTCAGGAATTACTTGTAACATTATAGCATTAATAGTACAATAAAATGATTTGTTCGTCCGCAGGGCAGACAGTGTTAATCGTTTATTGACTCTAAGTAAAATTAAATCTCTGTCCACGAAAAATAATTTTACTACTAATACATTGCTCCCAGAGCATGTAAAAAAACCGGAACATTAAAGTGACCTCGTCCTGTGAGCAGCAAACACAGACAACCAAGTGTGAATATATATGGATGTTTATTAAACTACACTAGTCAAGTCAAGTCACCTTAATTTATATAGCGCTTTAACCCTCTGGAGTCTAAGGGTAGAAATTACATTGCGTCAAAGCAACTGAACAACATTCATTAGGAAAACAGTGCGTCAATAATGCAAAATGATAGTTAAAGGCAGTTCATCATTGGATTCAGTTATGTCATCTCTGTTCAGTTAAATAGTGTCTGTGCATTTATTTGCAATCAAGTCAACGATATCGCTGTAGATGAAGTGTCCCCAACTAAGCAAGCCAGAGGCGACAGCGGCAAGGAACCGAAACTCCATCGGTGACAGAATGGAGAAAAAAACCTTGGGAGAAACCAGGCTCAGTTGGGGGGCCAGTTCTCCTCTGACCAGACGAAACCAGTAGTTCAATTCCAGGCTGCAGCAAAGTCAGATTGTGCAGAAGAATCATCTGTTTCCTGTGGTCAATTGTGTCAAACGCAGCACTAAGATCCAATAAAACTAATAGAGAGATACAACCACTGACGTCTCAGTACTATGATACGGTCTAAATCCTGACTGGAAATCCTCACATATACCATTTTTCTCTAAGAAGGAATATAATTGTGAGGATACCACCTTTTCTAATATCTTGGACAGAAAAGGGAGATTCGAGATTGGTCTATAATTAACTAGTTCTTTGGGGTCAAGTTGTGGTTTTTTGATGAGAGGCTTAATAACAGCCAGTTTGAAGGTTTTGGGGACATATCTTAATGACAATGAGGAATTTATAATAGTCAGAAGAGGATCTATGACTTCTGGAAGCACCTCTTTTAGGAGCTTAGATGGTATAGGGTCTAACATACATGTTGTTGGTTTAGATGATTTAACAAGTTTATACAATTCTTCCTCTCCTATAATAGAGAATGAGTTGAGGACTGTTGCATTGCAGCTGTCTTCTAGCCATGTTTAATTTAGAAACATAAAATCCAGATTGTATGTGGTTATAAAGTCAAGAGCGAATGTTTAAAAGTGCTAAGTTGATGGCTGTTCTTTGTGTCTTTACATCAATCTTAGTTTGATGCAAAATTTATAAAAAAAATAAATAAATAATAAATAAATGATGCATAATAGGCAGCAGATTGGATGACTTTGCCCTTCGGCTTGAGATGGCCTTAGACTTTCTATCACGTGATAAAACTGAAATAGAGAAAGCTACAGGCACACTGGGTTCCTGCTTGTTCTGTAGGTATTTGTGAATGTTGCTGTTATTATAGCGGGGACCCGACACATATCACTGAGAGCTGCTAACATCCCACCACAAGCAGACACTGGCTTGGCTTTGTCTAAGCTTCACGATGTGCTCAGCGGCAACATCAACAAACATCCTGATGCTGCTATTAGCATTACAGGGGACATTACAAAGCCAGCCTCGGGCAGGTTATGCCAAAATTTATCAACATGTTTCCTGTCCAACCAGAGGACTGAATACACTGGATCATTGCTACTCTCAGTTTAAGAATGCTTACAAAGCTCGCTTACAACCAGCTTTTGGCAAACCAGATCATGCCGCCATTTACCTCACACCGGAATATAAACAAAGGCTCGTTCAAGAATCCCCAGTGTGGAGGGTGGTGACGTGCCGGTCCGCCCACTCAGAAGCCATGCTACAGGCGGCTCTTGATGACATAGACTGGGATATGCTCCAAATTAGTTCCTCTGAGTACAAAGCATCATGCTATGCTCTCCGACGCACAGTAAGAGCCGCCAAACTCGGTTACAAGCAACGAATAGAGTCTCATTTTCAGCTCAATGACTCCCGATGCATGTGGCAAGGACTAAGGAGCATCTGTGCCTTTGGAAATAAATCCTCTGCAGAGGTGATAGCAGTCCCGTTGCTGGCTGACAAGCTAAACTCTGTCTACGGCCACTTTGAAAACAATCTAAGCAGCGCGAGTCTGATGATCAGTGCGACAGGAAGCAGCAGTCAGAGCAGCGATAATCAAGGATGAGGTTCGGAGGGCTCTAAAACAAGTGAGCATCAGGAAAGCAACAGGTCCTGATGGGATTTCTGGTCGTGTTCTAAGGTCCTGCACTGATCAACTCACTGGTTTGTTTACATCCATCTTTAATGAGTCTCTTGCTACCTTGGTGGTTCCCACGTCCTTCAAAAAACGTTCATCATTCCTGTGCCTAAGAACAATAAAGCCTCTTGTCTGAATGACAATTGCCCAATTGCCCTCACATCAATAGTCATGAAAGTCTTTGAGGGACTGGTTAAAAATTAAATTTGCTCCTCCATCCTGTATACTTTGGACCCTCTTCAGTTTTCCCAAATAGATCTACTGAAGATGCCATCTCTCACATCCTGCACTCTTCTCTCACACACATTGACAGCAATAACAGGAACTATGTAAGGCTGCTATTTATCAACTATAGCTCAGCTTTCAATACTATAGTCCCCATCAAGCTTGCTTCTAAACTCATAGACCTTGGTCTAAACTCTTCAATATGCAACTGGATTCTTGACTTCCTCACCGGCAGACCTCAAGTGGTAAAAGTTGGCCAGTTCATCTCCAGCTCCATCGCCCTGAACGTCGGAGCCCCACAGGGATGTGTCCTTGCATGTCTTCCCACAATATTGAGACTGCATACTTTGATGAGGTAGAGAAACTAACATCATGGTGCCAGGACAGGTGTCTCTCTCTGAATGTGAGCAAAACTAAAGCGTTGATTGTTGACTTCAGGAAGAGACAGGAGCAGCCCTATAATCCTCTTATGATCAGCGGGACCCCTGTGGAGCAGGTGAGCAGCTTCCAGCCTCTTAACATCTATATGTCTCCACTTAATATTCACTTAATCAGTAAGATATTCATAATCCTCATATTGAGATACTGACAGTGTCACTACCTGTTTGCACATCTTATATTTATTAAAAATGGCACCCAAGGGAAGCATGTAAAGTGAAGATAGAAGAGGGCCTAAAATGGATTCTTGGGGTGAAGAAGAAACCTTTCCAATGCTCACTGGGAAGGTTCTGTCTTTAAGATAAGAGGCCAACCACTGCAGAATACAGAATAAAACAAGTTAACAAATTATTAACAACATATGTTGATGGCTTAATAGAAGCCTTAATATTCAATATTTTATTATTAAAATAGTTTCCCGAGATGGATCAATAGAAGGGGCAGGTAAGGGATTTAGCACCAAATCAATTCTTAAACAACATCCTTGGTCGGATCGCATTTTCTATAACGAGTTTGGATAGGAATTGTGACTTAACCTCTTTGACTGACTTTTGGTTGCTAGTTAAGCATAAAATCAGACACTCATATGAGACTTGGAGTTTGTCTTTTTTCCATTTTCGCTCTGCCATACAACACTCTTGTCTAAGAGTGCGGGTTTGATCATTTAACCAATGCTGAGTGGTGCCTTTTCCCTTTGCTTTCCTTAGCTTAAGGGTGCAACAGAATCTATAGAAAAGGAGCAGGAATTAATAAAAACCTCCACCATCTCTTCAGTGTTCAATTTGCTGAGGGCAGCAACATCCACAGAGTTTGCTTGATAGTGCTCTGAAAATAAACTGTTAGTGGACGACTGAATAAAATGGGAATAACTTACAGGGTGAGAGCATGTGGGGGTGGGGGATTCACAAACAATTTCAAACACAATTGGCAAACTGTCTGAAAAAGCAGCATCAATCACTCTTAGGTTTGTTATGGGGAAGCCATATGAAAACACCAGATCCAATGTGTGTCCCAAATTATAAGTAGGACTGGAAACAAATTGTGACAGATTTAATTATTAAATAAGGGATAAAAACTCTTTCACCAGCGGTTTAGATGGACAGCAAATGTGAATATTAAAGTCTCCTAGAATCAACAGTCTATCACAACAAGACACGATATTAGCGAGAAAGTCCTTGTTGAATTTCGGAGGCCTCTAAACCAGTGCACATAATACAGGACTCTCATTATCTGTATCTCAAAGCTGGAGTACACATCTGTATTAAATTTTTTGTTTTTTAAAATGGCTTTTAAAAACAGTAGCAACACCACCACCATGACCAGAAAGTTTAGGAGTTACAAAAAAATAAATAAACACAATCCAGAGGAGGAAGTTCACCAAAAGATGATAGTTCATCCCATTTCATCCATGTTTCAGTCACAAATAAAAAAATCAAGCAAATTCGTGATGATAAAGTCATTTAAAGTAAACAATTTGTTTGCTAGAGACCTCACATTTATCAAGGCCATCCTCACCATCTGCGGCATAGCACTTACAGCATTTGAAGATAAAAACTTTGATGAAGAACGATGGGATGAAATAACTGGAATGTAGAAACTGCAGTAAGATCTTCAGTGGACTTATCGAGGACAAAGCAGAATTTCCAAGGAAGCACTGATCTGGATACACTGATCTGGATACAGACTGGATCTGGTGGCTACGGTGACCTCGGAATAAGAGAGAAACAGACTAATATTAGCGTAGATCCCTTTTTTCTAATTATCTAGCAAGTACATCGGGTGTTATGGGAAGTGATTCTTGTACAAACTATGCATCATTATAAGGATTTAAGCCGCAAGCGTTGACCACAGATCACTGTTTTCAATAGAAAGCTTATAAAGACTGTATTTGCTACATTTGTGTAAGCAGTACACATACAAACATAAATAATGGAAACGCTGTAAATACCAGATCCGTCGTAATAACGAGTCATAAACACATCCACAACAGTAAATCCTGGTTTAGTTAGAAAGGTAAGGGTCCACTGAACGACATCTCATGGAGCACGTTTGGGCCAACGAAGCAATAACGTTGTAATATGGATCATAATTCCTTTGTTTACGTTGCAGTTCTACAGTGACAGAACTGTTCGCGTCCATTATGGAATAACTCACGGTCGGAAACTGCATCTTGGTAGTAAAAAGCGGCATGGTTTTGCAGCTTACAGTGTCACAAACAGAATGAGATGAATGAGAATGAATGAAAGATAGGCGAAAGATAGTATGTTTGAATTTTGGCGCTCCCTCGTGACGCGCTCTGACGCACCTGTCAGCTGATGGAGGCGGAACTTATAGCGATCACCTTTTTCTTTGTTTCTTTTATTTTTCAACAGTTTTTATATATGTGAGAGTGTGTTTTAAGTTGAATGTGAATGTATCTGCATGATTACCATCTGTTTGAGTGCAAATCAGCCCAAATCAGCTCACTATTACTGTATGATCACGGCTATCAAAGTGAACGCGTCTGCCATCAGCACTTATTTGCATCGTAATTCATTGTAAATGCTGCATTTCTAGCAATCTCAGGATTTTCTGTAATTGGCAAACAAGGTTAAAAAAAAAATATTTTTCTTATTCTTATTTTTCTTACTCAAATTATTCTTATTGTATTTTTCTAGTGCTCAAAGAAATCACTTATATGATGTCTTAGTTTCTGTCTAGTGTTTTATAATTGAAAAAAACTATGCAGTGGTATGTTTACTGACTAAATAGTTTGTAGAAGCCTTCAATACTATTGGGAAATATATTTGCAGAAAAATATTTGCAGGAGTCAGATTGCAGATTTTTCATGATATCTTATTCAGATTTGAAATAGAAACTCATGAGACATGTGGCTTTGAACCCATTACTTTTCTAGATTGCTCCAGGACTCATTTCGTGTATTTATATATCATATAAAATATATTTAATTGTGGTTAAAAAAAATTCAAATTTGAATTGCACTTCAATGTCTATAACTTTTAATATGTTTGAGCATTATCAAATCTGGTTGATAAAAAGTAAAGCCCAAAGTGTCTTCTTTCCAAAAAAAATATGTTTGTAAAACACTGAAGTAGGAAACTGTTACAATTATAAGTTAGGTAGAGCACTTTCAGCTGTGAGTCCCATAATGGGGGGTGCTGGCTAACAGGTTAATCTAGATTTAAACTACAAGAGTGTGTCTGCCTCCCAAACAATGTTAGGTAGGTTATTCCAGAGTTTAGGTGCCAAACAGAACAAGCATCTGCTGCCCGCAGTTGATTTTGATATTCTAGGTATTATCAAATTGCCTGAGTTTTGAGAACGTAGTGGACGTAGAGGATTATAATGTAAAAGGAGCTCATTCAAATACTGAGGTGCTAAACCATTCAGGGCTTTATAAGTAATAAGCAATATTTTAAATTTTATACGATGTTTGATAGGGAGACAGTGCAGTGTTGACAGGACCGGGCTAATATGGTCATACTTCCTGGTTCTAGTAAGAACTCTTGCTGCTGCATTTTGGACTAGCTGTAGTTTGTTTACTAAGCGTGCAGAACAACCACCCAATAAAACAATACAATAATCTTACCTTGAGGTCATAAATGCATGGATTAACATTAACATTGAGAGCATAGGCCGTAATTTAGATTTTTTTTTTTTTAGATGTAAAAAAGCAGTTTTACAAATGCTAGAAACGTGGCTTTCTAAGGAAAGATTGCTATCAAATAGCACACCTAGGTTCCTAACTGATGAAGAATTGACAGAGCAGCCATCAAGTCTTAGACAGTGTTCTAGGTTATTACATGCAGAGTTTTTAGGTCCTATAATTAACACCTCTGTTTTAGCAGAATTTAGCAGTAAGAAATTACTCGTCATCAATTTTTTTATATCGCCTATGCATTCCATTAGTTTTTCAAATTGGTGTGTTTCACCGGGCCGCGAAGAAATATAGAGCTGAGTATCATCAGCATAACAGTGAAAGCTAACAGCATGTTTCCTGATGATATCTCCCAAGGGTAACATGTAAAGCGTGAAGAGTAGCGGCCCTAGTACTGAGCCTTGAGGTACTCCATACTGCACTTGTGATCGATATGAAACCTCTTAATTCACTGCTACGAATTGATGTCAGTCATATAAGTATGATTTAAACCATGCTAATGCACTTCTATTAATGCCAACAAAGTGTTCAAGTCTATGCAAAAGAATGTTGTGGTCAATAGTGTCGAACGCAGCACTTAGATCCAATAGCATTAATAGAGAGATACAACCACGATCAGATGATAAGAGCAGGTCATTCATAACTCTAAGGAGAGCAGTCTCAGTACTATGATACGGTCTAAATCCTGACTGGAAATCCTCACAGATACCATTTTTCTCTAAGAAGGAATATAGTTGTGAGGATACTACCTTTTCTAGTATTTTGGACAGAAAAGGGAGATTCGAGATTGGTCTATAATTAAGTAGTTCTTTTGGGTCAAGTTGTGTTTTTTTTTTTTTGATGAGAGGATATATAACAGCCAGTTTGAAGGTTTTGGGGACATATCTTAATGACAATGAGGAACTAATAATAGTCAGAAGAGGATCTGTGACTTCTGGAAGCACCTGGAAGCTTTTAGGAGGTTAGATAGTTAAAAATTGATAGCCTGAATGCACTGTAAGTCGCTTTGGATAAAAGCGTCTGCTAAATGCATTAAATTAATTTAATTTTTAATTTAGATGGAATAGAGTCTAACATACATTTTTTTGGTTTAGATGATTTAACAAGTTTCTTCAATTCTTCCTCTCCTATAGTAGAGAATGAGTGGAATTGTTCACTATAGTGCACTGTCTGATGCAATACTGTAGCTAAAGTCATTACTGCTGTGATGTTGGGAAATGTCAAAACTTGTTGATGCTTTATTTTTCATTAATTTAGTCTCTGTATTGGATAAATACCTGGGGTTATGTTTGTTTTCTTCTAAGAGAGAAGAAAAGTAATCGGATCTAGCAGTTTTTAATGCGTTTCGGTAGGATAGGTTACTTTCCCCGCAGTCTGACACCATGGTATAATGAGCATACTCACACCCTAAATAGAGCAGCCCG
This sequence comes from Carassius carassius, assembly GCF_963082965.1. Taxonomy (NCBI): domain Eukaryota; kingdom Metazoa; phylum Chordata; class Actinopteri; order Cypriniformes; family Cyprinidae; genus Carassius; species Carassius carassius. The sequence continues at coordinate 376,400 of NC_081799.1, forward strand.
GAAAATAGAGCGCAGCTGGAGGAAAACAAAACTAAAAGTGGTTTTACAAAATACCTCTAGTTTTGTTTTCCTCCAGCTGCGCTCCATTTTCCGGGCTGCTCTTTTTAGGGTGCGAGTATGCTTATTATACCATGGTGTCAGACTGTTTTCCTTAACCTTCCTTAAGCGTAAAGGAGCAACTGTATTTAAAGTGCTAGAAAAGAGTTATTAAATAGTTTTTGTTACATCATCAAGTTGTTCTGAGGTTTTGGATATGCTAAGGAATTCAGATACATCAGGAAGATAACTTACAACACAGTCTTCTGTGGTATAAGTGATGGTTCTACCATACTTGTAACAAGAAGTAGAATTTACAATTTTGGCTATATGAAGTTTGCACAAAACTTAATAATGATCTGAGGTATCATCACTTGGCTGCATAATTTCAACACCATCAACATCAATTACATGTGACAGTATTAAATCTAGAGTATGATTTCGACAATGAGTAGGTCCTGAGACGTGTTGTCTAACCCCAATAGAGTTCAGAACGTCTATAAATGCTGATCCCAATGCACCTTTTTCATTATCAACATGGATATTAAAATCACCAACTATTAAAACTTTATCTGCAGCCAGAACTAACTCGGATGTAAAATCACCAAACTCTTTAATAAAGTCTGAATGGTGCCCTGGTGGCCTGTATACAGTAGCCAGTACAAACATAACAGGGGATTTATCATTAACATTTGTTTCTCTGGATAATGTTATATGAAGCACCATTACTTCAAACGAGTTATACTTGTAGCCTGCCCTCTGAGAAATCCTAAAAGCATTGTTATAAATTGAAGCGACACCTCCCCCTTAGCCTTTTGGAGGCGGCTAATGTTTTTAACAGTAATCTTGGGGGGTGGACTTATTTAAAATAATGTAATCATCAGGTTTTAGCCAGGTTTCTGTCAAACAAAGCACATCGAGATTATGATCAGTGATCATATTATTTACAAAAAGTGCTTTCGTAGAAAGGGATCTGATATTCAATAAGCTAAGCTTTATCATTTGTTTATTCGTATTGCATCTGGTTTTTATTTGTTGAACCTCAATTAAATTGTTACTCTTAAATTGGTTTGGACGTTTCTTGTATTTTCTAGTTCGGGGAACAGGCAGTCTCTATAGTGTGATATCTAGGTGAAAGAGTCTCTATATGCTGAGAATGAACTGACCTCTGTGACATGAGGCAGCTAGCAGACGGTCGGTTTAGCCAGTCTGTCTGCTTCCTGACCTGGGCCCCAGTTAGTCAAGTATAAACACTAAGAATATGTGCCATATTTCTAGAGAGAAGAGCGGCGCCACCCCAGGAGGGATGAAGACCATCTCTTTTCAACAGGTCAGGTCTGCCCCAAAAGCTTGTCCAATTGTCTATGAAACCTATGTTATTCTGCAGGCACCACTTAGACATCCAGCCATTGAGTGATGACAATCTGCTATGCATCTCATCACCACGGTAAGCAGGGAGGGGACCGGAGCATATTACAGTGTCATTATTGTAGCCAAGATCCAAAGCAGCAAGGTAGAGAGAATGAAGAACATTAGCACAGATGTAACATACAAGAGCAGTGAGCAAAAGGGACTTCATCCTTGTAATACCTCCACAGCCAGCACTGTCTTATTGGTCTCGATGTCCAGGTGTGCCAAGAAAGCAATACAGCCAGCAGCCAAGTGCAGTCCATCCCAGGCCACTGCAAATCCAGACAGACCATCCAGGTTCGAACTCCCGGCAAGATGGCAGAGAGGACAGCGTTTGGTTTATGGACTGTGTTCAAGCGAATTTAGGCTTGTGACTGTGAGTGACACTTTAATAATAATTAGTTCGGCTATTAAGCGATTTGTCATTTGCCTGTGTGGCAGTGAAGGATTTAATTCGGTTTGTTATCATTTTTGTTAGACAGGCAGCTGTTAATTTATGTTAGATCGTTGGCTGGCTGGTTGTTCATCATTTCTAAATGGATTTAAATCTGCAAGCCTGTTTAAGGTTGTGTTTACAAGTAAGCATACTTGTACTTTGATAACTGCATTATTTAAAGTTAAAGAAAAATCAGGAGTTATCGTGTGGTGTTCATAATATACAGTAGCCTAGGCTACCTGGGCTGGGTAGGTGCGAATTTTGATTAATAATATGTTCTGTGATAATAAATAAATAAAACGCCATGTGGAATAGCCTATTGCTGACTGTCTTTCCTGTTATTGTTATCTTGCAGTGTTAATTTAGTCGGATGACTGACGTTATTCATTGTCGGGAGTCACGACTTCTAGGTGCATTTAAAGGGGCCGGGGGCTGTGTCTGTCATGTGTGAGCTGCTGCAAACGGCTTTTAATTTTTTGTAACGCATGAGTACTCTAACGCGTTACTTTTATGAATAGGTAACGCTGTATCATAACTGATTACTTTTAATTGATGGTAACATTGTAACCTAACTAACTACTTTCCAAAGTAACTATACCCAACACTGCTGGCAAGGCTACGATTCGAATTTACGCCTCAGCCAAACGGTTAAACAGAAAATGCGAGCAGCACGCGATGATGGAGAGAAAACGGCCAGGTGGAGTAGAGAGGGAAAGAACAAAGAAGAAAAAAGCACAACAAAAAGAAGCAGCAAAATGTTTTAAAATTACTGACCTGTTCAGGGCTTCAAGTGCAGGTCAGTTTCATCTGTAAATACTGTACTTTTTTCTTCGTTAACTTAGTATTGAACTGCTAGCAAATGTAAGCGGTAGTAAGCCCCTATTACTATCGTCACTCAAAATACTGTATGCTAAAGGAGATTAATATTATTTAGTGTAAAGTTACATTAGTAATTTAACAGACAAATATTTATATTTTATATGGTATGGGAGCAAGGAGACAGTAGTGATAGTGCAGACATCAACAAAAAATAATGCAATAACATTTTATTAGACAATTTAGAAAATTACGTCTGCCCTTTTGTGAGGTTTAAAAAAAATTTCCTTCTTTTTTTTAATCAAATGAAGGTGGAGACAGTCAACCTAGCACTAGCTGTGGTGCAATGGTCAAACATCAGATTCAGTCAGGGAGTGAGATGACAGGTAGAAGCAAAATAAGAAAGAAAGAAAAAATTAACATATTGTATGAAATATATTGCTAAATGTTGGATATTTAAGTAATTTTAAGATTTAAAAAATAATAAATATAATGCTTTGATTTTTACTAAAATATATGTAGATTCTGGGCAAACAATTTACAATAAGGTGGCTGTTTTGCACCAAGGTGGAGACAGTTCTGTTTGTATGAGGCCAGAAAAAAAAGTGACAGGTGAAGAAGAGACAGGTACAAGAAAAATAAACACACTTTATACATACATACATACATACATACATACATACTTACGTACACCCACCCACACACACACACACACACTTGTTGGCCAACGCCTCCCTCTCTACCATGGCATAGCGCTGTTCCGTGGGGGTCAGCTTCCGGCTGATGTAGATTACGGGATGTTCCTGGCCGTCCTGGACCTGGGAGAGGACGGCTCCCAATCCTGTGTCTGAGGCATCTGTCTGCAACAGAAAGGGACAGTTAAAGTCCGGGGCCCGCAGGACTGGCTCCAACTTGAGGGCTGTCTTGATCTGACGGAACGCCTCTTCCTCCGCAGGGCCCCAGGATGGCTTCTCCGGCTGCCCCTTTCTGGTCAAGTCTGTCAGGGGGGCTGCTAAGGAGGAGAAGTTAGGTATGAAGCAACGGTAATACCCTGCCAACCCCAGGAAGGCCCGTACCTGTGTCTTGGAGCTGGGACGTGGTGCGGAGAGGATGGCTGTTACCTTCTTCTGCTGGGGTTTAATCAGGCCGCGGCCCACCTGGAACCCCAGATACTTGGCCTCGGTACGGGCGAGGTGGCACTTCCGGGGATTGGCCGTAAGTCCAGCCCTCCGCAGTTCTCCTAACACCCTCCGGAGCCGCTCAAGGTGGTTCTCCCACCACTCGGAGTGGACAACGACATCGTCCAGGTAGGCAGCAGCGTAGGCTTGATGGGGCCGCAGGAGGATGTCCATCATGCGCTGGAAGGCTGCCGGCGCCCCGTGCAGGCCGAACGGGAGGGTCCAGTATTGCCAGTGGCCACTTGGGGTGGAGAAGGCGGTCTTGGGCTTGGCGTCCTCTGTGAGTCCGACTTGCCAGTACCCTTTGGTCAGGTCGAGGGTGGAGATATACCGGGCCCTCCCGAGTCGGTCGAGGAGTTCGTCCACCCTGGGCATTGGATAGCTGTCAAACTCCGAGATCTCGTTTAGGCGGCGGTAGTCAATACAGAACCGGAGGGTGCCATCGGGCTTCGGGACCAGGACGATGGGGCTGGACCAGGGGCTCCGGGATGGTTCGATCACCCCTGACTTTAACATCTCCTTAACTTCCTCCTCGATTGCGTATCGCCAAACCTCTGGGACACGATAGGGCCGCTGCCTAACGATGAGTCCTGGTGGTGTCCGGATGTCGTGCTGTACCACTTTGGTCCGCCCAGGGAGGGGGGAGAACACATCGGGGAACTGAGCGACCAGGTTCTGCAGCTCCGTCTTCTGGGCGGCGGACAGTTGGGGCTCCATGTCCACAACCACGGGAGAGGAGGTGGCAAGGGCGGAGAGCTGGGTCCAGGTTCCAATCCACTTTTTTAACAGGTTGATATGGTACAACTGGCTTTCCCGTCTTCGCCCGGGCTGTCGCACCCTGTAGGTGACCGGGCCCACCTTCTCGGTCACGGTATACGGCCCTTGCCAGGTGGCCAAGAACTTGCAAGTCGCGTTGGGGACCAAGACCAAGACGTGGTCTCCCGGCCGGAACTCCCTTGGCTGCGCCGCCCGATCGTAGTGGCGTTGTTCCTGATCCTGGGGCGGCCGAAATGGTGACCCGTCGTGCCGCCACCTCTTGGGTGTCCCCGTGGACACACGTGATGGCCAGTCGGGCTTTAGACTCCGGACGGGGGGCCAAGAGAGTGGGGTGGACGAGGCTGACCGTGCTCCCGGAGTCCAGGACAGCTTCCAATGCGTGGCCATTTACCTTCACCTTGGCTTGTGGCCCCCCCCCCCGGGCGGGGCATGGTGGACGATACAGCCTGCCAGCCACGTCCGCATGGAATGGCGGGGTGGTTCGGTGGGCATGGGCTCGTCCTGGGGAGTGGGAGCCGCCGGCCTGCTCACTGGTCGCGAGGCGCCCTCCGGCGTGCGTCGCTCCTGGACCAACCTCCGGGGAAATATATATATATATATATATATATATATATAAAACCTTTATTTAAACAGAAAAATTCCCATTGAGACACAGTCTCTTTTACAAGGGAGTCCTGTATAGCACGTGCAATCATAGGTTACAAGACAATAAAATACAATATAAAATACAATGCAGATTTGCACAAAATTTACAAAATATTTGCATGTGAAGATGCAGTGAGTTTAAAATATATAAACAAACGAAAATAGTGGCTAGAAGTCAATATCCACCCACCATTAATTAAAGCAATTACACATGTCCGTCCGCATATCCAATATTCTTTTTTTAAAAGCAGCTAATGAAATTAGCGCACCAATCTTTAGTCTAGACAGTAGTTCATTCCAAGACGAAGGACCATAGAACGACAGACCCCTCTTTCCTGCTTCAGTCCTCATTCTTGGTACATTAAAAAGTAGTACATCACTAGATCTTAATCGATATGTACTTTGGATACGAGCAAATTTTAAACAAATATAAGATGGCAAGATACCTAAAATCGCTTTATAAATAAAAATGTACCAATGTCGCATCCTGCGCGATTTAAGTGACGGCCAATTTACCATATTGTATAAGATGCAATGATGTGTCTGATAGCCAGCATTTGTAATGAACCTGAGAGCCGCATGATAAAGAGGGTCTAGTATTGACAGAGTAGATGGACAAGCAAATTGATAGATGATATCCCCATAATCTATCTGAGACAGGAATAATCCTGCAACCAGTCTTTTTCTTATAGTCCTAAAAATGCAAGATTTTAATCTATATAAGAATGCCAGAGTGAACTTAAGTTTCATAGCTAGAGCTTCAATGTGTTTTTTAAAGGTAAAACCTTTATCAAGCCAGATATCCAAATACTTGTAAGTATCAACAAATTCAATAGCTTCATCTTGGAGTGTCTTAATAGCAAGAACTGGGACTTTAGTACCTACGGGGGCAAAAACCATTGCCTTCGTCTTTTTTGCATTTAAAAGTAGCTTCAAATCAAACAAGGCGGATTTTAATGAGGTGAAATCTGACTGCAAATTTGCACAGGCAGCCTCAGGTGTAGAGGCACAAGAATACATAATTGTGTCATCGGCATACAAATGATACTGTGAAAATTTAAATTAACTACAAACATTATTTATATAGATAATAAAAAGCAAAAAGGACCTAAAACTGATCCTTGTGGGACACCCTTTTTTAGAATAACAGGGTCAGATGTTACATTCCCATGTCTTACAATTTGCATCCGTTCAGAGAGATAGCTGAGAAACCAATTTACAGCTCTATGACCCACACCAATATTCAACAAGGTTTTGATTAGCATAAAGTGGTCCACTGTGTCAAATGCCTTAGTAAGGTCAATGAACACAGCCATACAAAATAACTTTTTATCAATTGCCGCTTTTATATCATCGATAACTTTTAAGCAGGCAGAAACTGTGCTGTGGCCAGATCTAAAACCAGATTGCATTTTGTTAAGAATATTTTGTGAAACCAAAAAAGTTTTTAATTGATCAGACACTAAAATCTCCAAAACCTTAGCTAAAACCGAAAGATTTGAGATAGGTCTGTAATTATTTGCATCACATGGATCCCCAGATTTCCCAACGCTCTCGGATGGCGACTTTCCCAAACATTTGTAGGAACATCTCTACATCATCATGGGCGGTCATTTTGGGTATCAGCTGCGCGGCCTGGACACGGGGATCAGGCGGCGGGACGTGTCGGCCTGCCTGGAGGGCGGCGAGCTCGCGTTCCGTCTCCCCTTGATGGCTGGCAAGGTGTTCAGCAATTTGTTGCTGGCGGATGCTGACCTCGGTGAGGTGTTTAATAAGTTCTTCCATGATGAGGGGAGGAGCGCCCGCCTGCATGGGGAAAGGGAGAAAAGAAGCAGCGGTGAGGTAACAAAATAATAATAATTTTCTAATTTAATATATATATATTTTTTTTTAAGTGAGGCGGCTGTCGGTGACTCTTCACGCTTCTGCCCGCATTCTCCACCAGTGTCACGGGGTGAAGAATCACACGACAGCAAGGAGTGCAAGGTAAGGCCCCGGAGGGTGGATTTATTTGAGAGAGTTCAGTGTTCAGGAGTGGGAAGTGCTGGTGCGCTGATCGTGGTGGTGTCCCAGGTGCGGCGTGTCCGTGCGTAGGGGGTGCTGATCGGTCATGAGCTTTTTGCAAGGGAACACGGAGAACAGCGTTAGCATCAAGTCACCTGGAGTGATCACTCACTTGTGCATCAGTGGCGGCGGCTTATGTAGCCGCCGCTTGTTTGTCGGCAGCCGTGACCGATCGGCCGGTGATGAGGTTTCCAGGTGCTCCTCGTGCGTTTCCAAGGCGACGCTGATGAGACCTCGGGACACGCGTCACAATATATATATATATATATATATATATATGTATATATTAAAGTTTTAGTTTAAATTTTCAATAAGACTAGTACTCCTCTTTACTTAGTGTATGAGGCTGATGATCCTGGTGGAAGGGAAAGACAGAGAGATCTTAGGGAAAATGAAGAGAAGGAAAAAGGAAGTGAGGGTACCATTCAAGAGAAAGCCTTTAATTATTTTGTACGGCCCCAGCCTAAGGATTTAGACCATTTCTTCCGCTACCATCCACAGCAAAGCCCAAAACAGGCCATTCCTAACATCTTCTACAGCAAAGACAAAATAAACAGGAAGTGGTTGACATACTGTGAAGAGTCACACTCTTTATACTGTTCCATTTGTCTGGCATTTGTCAAACCCTCAGCTAGTGATAGTTCATTTATCAAAGGTGGAATGAGTGCATGGAAGCATGTTCATCAAAGGATTGCTGAGCATGAAGGGAGCAAAATCCACAGAGAGAGTGCAGAGGCCTATTTTCTCAGGGTAAACAAGGGAGATATAGGTAGTCTACTGACAGAAAAACAGATATCAGCACATTGAGATAAAGTAAGGAAGAAGCGTCAGGTCATGGAACGTGTGATTAATGTCATCAAGGTCATTGGTAAGCGTGGCCTTAGTTACCGTGGTGAAACACGAGAGTGCTTATTCCTTAGAAGACTTGACTTTAGATCATGGAATTTTTTTAGAATTAATACTTATTAAGAATTAATGCTGCTGAGCAAATATGATGCCTGTCTGCAAGGACATGTCAGTGAATGCATTGAAAAAAGTAAAAAGCTGCATGAAGGTGGACGTAAAGGAAGAGGATCCCTTGTGACTTTGCTGTCAAAGACAACAGTAAACAAAGTCATTAGTGTTATCAGTCTCTTAATCCAACAAAGCATTGCTGAAGAAGTTAAGGAAGCTGGAATATATTCAGTAAAATTGGACACAACACAAGATTTGAAATCGAATAATCAATGTGCAATTGTACACAGATATTTGACCAATGTCATCAATGAGAAACTAATTGCAGTAATCGACTGTCAGTCCTCTACTGGAGAAAATCTTGTTGTTTTGCTGAAAAAAGTTTTGGAAAAAATTGGCATTGACATCAAGAAATGCATTGGCAACTCAACAGATGGGGCTGCAAACATGCAAGGGCAGTACAAGGGATTTTCTGCACTTCTCAAACAAGAGGCACCAGCACAAGTCCATGTTTGGTGTTATGCACATATATAATAAACACACTTTATACATACATACATACATACATACTTACGTACACCCACCCACACACACACACACACACTTGACGGCCAACGCCTCCCTCTCTACCATGGCATAGCGCTGTTCCGTGGGGGTCAGCTTCCGGCTGATGTAGATTACGGGATGTTCCTGGCCGTCCTGGACCTGGGAGAGAACGGCTCCCAATCCTGTGTCTGAGGCATCTGTCTGCAACAGAAAGGGACAGTTAAAGTCCGGGGCCCGTAGGACTGGCTCCAACGTGAGGGCTGTCTTGATCTGACGGAACGCCTCTTCCTCCGCAGGGCCCCAGGATGGCTTCTCCGGCTGCCCCTTTCTGGTCAAGTCTGTCAGGGGGGCTGCTAAGGAGGAGAAGTTAGGTATAAAGCAACGGTAATACCCTGCCAACCCCAGGAAGGCCCGTACCTGTGTCTTGGAGCTGGGACGTGGTGCGGAGAGGATGGCTGTTACCTTCTTCTGCTGGGGTTTAATCAGGCCGCGGCCCACCTGGAACCCCAGATACTTGGCCTCGGTACGGGCGAGGTGGCACTTCCGGGGATTGGCCGTAAGTCCAGCCCTCCGCAGTTCTCCTAACACCCTCCGGAGCCGCTCAAGGTGGTTCTCCGACCACTCGGAGTGGACAACGACATCGTCCAGGTAGGCAGCAGCGTAGGCTTGATGGGGCCGCAGGAGGATGTCCATCATGCGCTGGAAGGTTGCCGGCGCCCCGTGCAGGCCGAACGGGAGGGTCCGGTATTGCCAGTGGCCACTTGGGGTGGAGAAGGCGGTCTTGGGCTTGGCGTCCTCTGTGAGTCCGACTTGCCAGTACCCTTTGGTCAGGTCGAGGGTGGAGATATACCGGGCCCTCCTGAGTCGGTCGAGGAGTTCGTCCACAGCATTGGATAGCTGTCAAACTCCGAGATCTCGTTTAGGCGGCGGTAGTCAATACAGAACCGGAGGGTGCCATCGGGCTTCGGGACCAGGACGATGGGGCTGGACCAGGGGCTCCGGGATGGTTCGATCACCCCTAACTTTAACATCTCCTTAACTTCCTCCTCGATTGCGTATCGCCAAACCTCTGGGACACGATAGGGCCGCTGCCTAACGATGAGTCCTGGTGGTGTCCGGATGTCGTGCTGTACCACTTTTGTCCGCCCAGGGAGGGGGGAGAACACATCGGGGAACTGAGCGACCAGGTTCTGCAGCTCCGTCTTCTGGGCGGCGGACAGTTGGGGCTCCATGTCCACAACCACGGGAGAGGAGGTGGCAAGGGCGGAGAGCTGGGTCCAGGTTCCAATCCACTTTTTTAACAGGTTGATATGGTACAACTGGCTTTCCCGTCTTCGCCCGGGCTGTCGCACCCTGTAGGTGACCGGGCCCACCTTCTCGGTCACGGTATACGGCCCTTGCCAGGTGGCCAAGAACTTGCAAGCCGCGTTGGGGACCAAGACCAAGACGTGGTCTCCCGGCCGGAACTCCCGTGGCTGCGCCGCCCGATCGTAGTGGCGTTGTTCCTGATCCTGGGGCGGCCGAAATGGTGACCCGCCGTGCCGCCACCTCTTGGTTGTCCTGTGGACACACGTGATGGCCAGTCGGGATTTAGACTCCGGACGGGGGGCCAAGAGAGTGGGGTGGACGAGGCTGACCGCGCTCCCGGAGTCCAGGACAGCTTCCAATGCGTGGCCATTTACCTTCACCTTGGCTTGTGGCCCCCCCCCCCCCCCCCCGGGCGGGGCATGGTGGACGATACCGCCTGCCAGCCACGTCCGCATGGAATGGCGGGGTGGTTCGGTGGGCATGGGCTCGTACTGGGGAGTGGGAGCCGCCGGCCTGCTCACTGGTCGCGAGGCGCCCTCCGGCGTGCGTCGCTCCTGGACCAACCTCCGGGGAAATATATATATATATATATATATATATATAAAACCTTTATTTAAACAGAAAAATTCCCATTGAGACACAGTCTCTTTTACAAGGGAGTCCTGTATAGCACGTGCAATCATAGGTTACAAGACAATAAAATACAATATAAAATACAATGCAGATTTGCACAAAATTTACAAATTATTTGCATGTGAAGATGCAGTGAGTTTAAAATATATAAACAAACGAAAATAGTGGCTAGAAGTCAATATCCACCCACCATTAATTAAAGCAATTACACATGTCCGTCCGCATATCCAATATTCTTTTTTTTAAAGCAGCTAATGAAATTAGCGCACCAATCTTTAGTCTAGATAGTAGTTCATTCCAGGACGAAGGACCATAGAATGACAGACCCCTCTTTCCTGCTTCAGTCCTCATTTTTGGTACATTAAAAAGTAGTACATCACTAGATCTTAATCGATATGTACTTTGGATACGAGCAAATTTTAAACAAATATAAGATGGCAAGATACCTAAAATCGCTTTATAAATAAAAATGTACCAATGTCGCATCCTGTGCGATTTAAGTGACGGCCAATTTACCATATTGTATAAGATGCAATGATGTGTCTGATAGCCAGCATTTGTAATGAACCTGAGAGCCGCATGATAAAGAGGGTCTAGTATTGACAGAGTAGATGGACAAGCAAATTGATAGATGATATCCCCCTAATCTATCTGAGACAGGAATAATCCTGCAACCAGTCTTTTTCTTATAGTCCTAAAAAAGCAAGATTTTAATCTATATAAGAATGCCAGAGTGAACTTAAGTTTCATAGCTAGAGCTTCAATGTGTTTTTTAAAGGTAAAACCTTTATCAAGCCAGATATCCAAATACTTGTAAGTATCAACAAATTCAATAGCTTCATCTTGGAGTGTCTTAATAGCAAGAACTGGGACTTTAGTACCTACGGGGGCAAAAACCATTGCCTTCGTCTTTTTTGCATTTAAAAGTAGCTTCAAATCAAACGAGGCGGATTGTAATGAGGTGAAATCTGACTGCAAATTTGCACAGGTGTAGAGGCACAAGAATACATAATTGTGTCATCGGCATACAAATGATACTGTGAAAATTTAAATTAACTACAAACATTATTTATATAGATAATAAAAAGCAAAAAGGACCTAAAACTGATCCTTGTGGGACACCCTTTTTTAGAATAACAGGGTCAGATGTTACATTCCCATGTCTTACAATTTGCATCCGTTCAGAGAGATAGCTGAGAAACCAATTTACAGCTCTATGACCCACACCAATATTCAACAAGGTTTTGATTAGCATAAAGTGGTCCACTGTGTCAAATGCCTTAGTAAGGTCAATGAACACAGCAATACAGAATAACTTTTTATCAATTGCCACTTTTATATCATCGATAACTTTTAAGCAGGCAGAAACTGTGCTGTGGCCAGATCTAAAACCAGATTGCATTTTGTTAAGAATATTTTGTGAAACCAAAAAAGTTTTTAATTGATCAGACACTAAAATCTCCAAAACCTTAGCTAAAACCGAAAGATTTGAGATAGGTCTGTAATTATTTGCATCACATGGATCCCCAGATTTCCCAACGCTCTCGGATGGCGACTTTCCCAAACATTTGTAGGAACATCTCTACGTCATCATGGGCGGTCATTTTGGGTATCAGCTGCGCGGCCTGGACACGGGGATCAGGCGGCGGGGCGTGTCGGCCTGCCTGGAGGGCGGCGAGCTCGCGTTCCGTCTCCCCTTGATGGCTGGCAAGGTGTTCAGCAATTTGTTGCTGGCGGATGCTGACCTCGGTGAGGTGTTTAATAAGTTCTTCCATGATGAGGGGAGGAGCGCCCGCCTGCATGGGGAAAGGGAGAAAAGAAGCAGCGGTGAGGTAACAAAATAATAATAATTTTCTAATTTAATATTTTTTTTTTTTTTTTTAAGTGAGGCGGCTGTCGGTGACTCTTCACGCTTCTGCCCGCATTCTCCACCAGTGTCACGGGGTGAAGAATCACACGACAGCAAGGAGTGCAAGGTAAGGCCCCGGAGGGTGGATTTATTTGAGAGAGTTCAGTGTTCAGGAGTGGGAAGTGCTGGTGCACTGATCGTGGTGGTGTCCCAAGTGCGGCGTCTCCATGCGTAGGGGGTGCTGATCGGTCATGAGCTTTTTGCAAGGGAACACGGAGAACAGCGTTAGCATCCAGTCTCCTGGAGTGATCACTCACTTGTGCATCAGTGGCGGCGGCTTATGTAGCCGTGACCGATCGGCCGGTGATGAGGTTTCCAGGTGCTCCTCGTGCGTTTCCAAGGCGACGCTGATGAGACCTCGGGACACGCGTCACTATATATATATATATATATATATATATATATATGTATATATTAAAGTTTTAGTTTAAATTTTCAATAAGACTAGTACTCCTCTTTACTTAGTGTATGAGGCTGATGATCCTGGTGGAAGGGAAAGACAGAGAGATCTTAGGGAAAATGAAGATAAGGAAAAGGGAAGTGAGGGTACCATTCAAGAGAAAGCCTTTAATTATTTTGTACGGCCCCAGCCTAAGGATTTAGACCATTTCTTCCGCTACCATCCACAGCAAAGCCCAAAACAGGCCATTCCTAACATCTTCTACAGCAAAGACAAAATAAACAGGAAGTGGTTGACATACTGTGAAGAGTCACACTCTTTATACTGTTCCATTTGTCTGGCATTTGTCAAACCCTCAGCTAGTGATAGTTCATTTATCAAAGGTGGAATGAGTGCATGGAAGCATGTTCATCAAAGGATTGCTGAGCATGAAGGGAGCAAAATCCACAGAGAGAGTGCAGAGGCCTATTTTCTCAGGGTAAACAAGGGAGATATAGGTAGTCTACTGACAGAAAAACAGATATCAGCACATTGAGATAAAGTAAGGAAGAAGCGTCAGGTCATGGAACGTGTGATTAATGTCATCAAGGTCATTGGTAAGTGTGGCCTTAGTTACCGTGGTGAAACACGAGAGTGCTTATTCCTTAGAAGACTTGACTTTAGATCATGGAATTTTTTTAGAATTAATACTTATTAAGAATTAATGCTGCTGAGCAAATATGATGCCTGTCTGCAAGGACATGTCAGTGAATGCATTGAAAAAAGTAAAAAGCTGCATGAAGGTGGACGTAAAGGAAGAGGATCCCTTGTGACTTTGCTGTCAAAGACAACAGTAAACAAAGTCATTAGTGTTATCAGTCTCTTAATCCAACAAAGCATTGCTGAAGAAGTTAAGGAAGCTGGAATATATTCAGTAAAATTGGACACAACACAAGATTTGAAATCGAATAATCAATGTGCAATTGTACACAGATATTTGACCAATGTCATCAATGAGAAACTAATTGCAGTAATCGACTGTCAGTCCTCTACTGGAGAAAATCTTGTTGTTTTGCTGAAAAAAGTTTTGGAAAAAATTGGCATTGACATCAAGAAATGCATTGGCAACTCAACAGATGGGGCTGCAAACATGCAAGGGCAGTACAAGGGATTTTCTGCACTTCTCAAACAAGAGGCACCAGCACAAGTCCATGTTTGGTGTTATGCACATATATAATAAACACACTTTATACATACATACATACATACATACTTACGTACACCCACCCACACACACACACACACACTTGACGGCCAACGCCTCCCTCTCTACCATGGCATAGCGCTGTTCCGTGGGGGTCAGCTTCCGGCTGATGTAGATTACGGGATGTTCCTGGCCGTCCTGGACCTGGGAGAGAACGGCTCCCAATCCTGTGTCTGAGGCATCTGTCTGCAACAGAAAGGGACAGTTAAAGTCCGGGGCCCGTAGGACTGGCTCCAACGTGAGGGCTGTCTTGATCTGACGGAACGCCTCTTCCTCCGCAGGGCCCCAGGATGGCTTCTCCGGCTGCCCCTTTCTGGTCAAGTCTGTCAGGGGGGCTGCTAAGGAGGAGAAGTTAGGTATAAAGCAACGGTAATACCCTGCCAACCCCAGGAAGGCCCGTACCTGTGTCTTGGAGCTGGGACGTGGTGCGGAGAGGATGGCTGTTACCTTCTTCTGCTGGGGTTTAATCAGGCCGCGGCCCACCTGGAACCCCAGATACTTGGCCTCGGTACGGGCGAGGTGGCACTTCCGGGGATTGGCCGTAAGTCCAGCCCTCCGCAGTTCTCCTAACACCCTCCGGAGCCGCTCAAGGTGGTTCTCCGACCACTCGGAGTGGACAACGACATCGTCCAGGTAGGCAGCAGCGTAGGCTTGATGGGGCCGCAGGAGGATGTCCATCATGCGCTGGAAGGTTGCCGGCGCCCCGTGCAGGCCGAACGGGAGGGTCCGGTATTGCCAGTGGCCACTTGGGGTGGAGAAGGCGGTCTTGGGCTTGGCGTCCTCTGTGAGTCCGACTTGCCAGTACCCTTTGGTCAGGTCGAGGGTGGAGATATACCGGGCCCTCCTGAGTCGGTCGAGGAGTTCGTCCACAGCATTGGATAGCTGTCAAACTCCGAGATCTCGTTTAGGCGGCGGTAGTCAATACAGAACCGGAGGGTGCCATCGGGCTTCGGGACCAGGACGATGGGGCTGGACCAGGGGCTCCGGGATGGTTCGATCACCCCTAACTTTAACATCTCCTTAACTTCCTCCTCGATTGCGTATCGCCAAACCTCTGGGACACGATAGGGCCGCTGCCTAACGATGAGTCCTGGTGGTGTCCAGATGTCGTGCTGTACCACTTTTGTCCGCCCAGGGAGGGGGGAGAACACATCGGGGAACTGAGCGACCAGGTTCTGCAGCTCCGTCTTCTGGGCGGCGGACAGTTGGGGCTCCATGTCCACAACCACGGGAGAGGAGGTGGCAAGGGCGGAGAGCTGGGTCCAGGTTCCAATCCACTTTTTTAACAGGTTGATATGGTACAACTGGCTTTCCCGTCTTCGCCCGGGCTGTCGCACCCTGTAGGTGACCGGGCCCACCTTCTCGGTCACGGTATACGGCCCTTGCCAGGTGGCCAAGAACTTGCAAGCCGCGTTGGGGACGTGGTCTCCCGGCCGGAACTCCCGTGGCTGCGCCGCCCGATCGTAGTGGCGTTGTTCCTGATCCTGGGGCGGCCGAAATGGTGACCCGCCGTGCCGCCACCTCTTGGTTGTCCTGTGGACACACGTGATGGCCAGTCGGGATTTAGACTCCGGACGGGGGGCCAAGAGAGTGGGGTGGACGAGGCTGACCGCGCTCCCGGAGTCCAGGACAGCTTCCAATGCGTGGCCATTTACCTTCACCTTGGCTTGTGGCCCCCCCCCCCCCCCCCCCGGGCGGGGCATGGTGGACGATACAGCCTGCCAGCCACGTCCGCATGGAATGGCGGGGTGGTTCGGTGGGCATGGGCTCGTACTGGGGAGTGGGAGCCGCCGGCCTGCTCACTGGTCGCGAGGCGCCCTCCGGCGTGCGTCGCTCCTGGACCAACCTCCGGGGAAATATATATATATATATATATATAAAACCTTTATTTAAACAGAAAAATTCCCATTGAGACACAGTCTCTTTTACAAGGGAGTCCTGTATAGCACGTGCAATCATAGGTTACAAGACAATAAAATACAATATAAAATACAATGCAGATTTGCACAAAATTTACAAATTATTTGCATGTGAAGATGCAGTGAGTTTAAAATATATAAACAAACGAAAATAGTGGCTAGAAGTCAATATCCACCCACCATTAATTAAAGCAATTACACATGTCCGTCCGCATATCCAATATTCTTTTTTTTAAAGCAGCTAATGAAATTAGCGCACCAATCTTTAGTCTAGATAGTAGTTCATTCCAGGACGAAGGACCATAGAATGACAGACCCCTCTTTCCTGCTTCAGTCCTCATTTTTGGTACATTAAAAAGTAGTACATCACTAGATCTTAATCGATATGTACTTTGGATACGAGCAAATTTTAAACAAATATAAGATGGCAAGATACCTAAAATCGCTTTATAAATAAAAATGTACCAATGTCGCATCCTGTGCGATTTAAGTGACGGCCAATTTACCATATTGTATAAGATGCAATGATGTGTCTGATAGCCAGCATTTGTAATGAACCTGAGAGCCGCATGATAAAGAGGGTCTAGTATTGACAGAGTAGATGGACAAGCAAATTGATAGATGATATCCCCCTAATCTATCTGAGACAGGAATAATCCTGCAACCAGTCTTTTTCTTATAGTCCTAAAAAAGCAAGATTTTAATCTATATAAGAATGCCAGAGTGAACTTAAGTTTCATAGCTAGAGCTTCAATGTGTTTTTTAAAGGTAAAACCTTTATCAAGCCAGATATCCAAATACTTGTAAGTATCAACAAATTCAATAGCTTCATCTTGGAGTGTCTTAATAGCAAGAACTGGGACTTTAGTACCTACGGGGGCAAAAACCATTGCCTTCGTCTTTTTTGCATTTAAAAGTAGCTTCAAATCAAACGAGGCGGATTGTAATGAGGTGAAATCTGACTGCAAATTTGCACAGGTGTAGAGGCACAAGAATACATAATTGTGTCATCGGCATACAAATGATACTGTGAAAATTTAAATTAACTACAAACATTATTTATATAGATAATAAAAAGCAAAAAGGACCTAAAACTGATCCTTGTGGGACACCCTTTTTTAGAATAACAGGGTCAGATGTTACATTCCCATGTCTTACAATTTGCATCCGTTCAGAGAGATAGCTGAGAAACCAATTTACAGCTCTATGACCCACACCAATATTCAACAAGGTTTTGATTAGCATAAAGTGGTCCACTGTGTCAAATGCCTTAGTAAGGTCAATGAACACAGCAATACAGAATAACTTTTTATCAATTGCCACTTTTATATCATCGATAACTTTTAAGCAGGCAGAAACTGTGCTGTGGCCAGATCTAAAACCAGATTGCATTTTGTTAAGAATATTTTGTGAAACCAAAAAAGTTTTTAATTGATCAGACACTAAAATCTCCAAAACCTTAGCTAAAACCGAAAGATTTGAGATAGGTCTGTAATTATTTGCATCACATGGATCCCCAGATTTCCCAACGCTCTCGGATGGCGACTTTCCCAAACATTTGTAGGAACATCTCTACGTCATCATGGGCGGTCATTTTGGGTATCAGCTGCGCGGCCTGGACACGGGGATCAGGCGGCGGGGCGTGTCGGCCTGCCTGGAGGGCGGCGAGCTCGCGTTCCGTCTCCCCTTGATGGCTGGCAAGGTGTTCAGCAATTTGTTGCTGGCGGATGCTGACCTCGGTGAGGTGTTTAATAAGTTCTTCCATGATGAGGGGAGGAGCGCCCGCCTGCATGGGGAAAGGGAGAAAAGAAGCAGCGGTGAGGTAACAAAATAATAATAATTTTCTAATTTAATATTTTTTTTTTTTTTTTTAAGTGAGGCGGCTGTCGGTGACTCTTCACGCTTCTGCCCGCATTCTCCACCAGTGTCACGGGGTGAAGAATCACACGACAGCAAGGAGTGCAAGGTAAGGCCCCGGAGGGTGGATTTATTTGAGAGAGTTCAGTGTTCAGGAGTGGGAAGTGCTGGTGCACTGATCGTGGTGGTGTCCCAAGTGCGGCGTCTCCATGCGTAGGGGGTGCTGATCGGTCATGAGCTTTTTGCAAGGGAACACGGAGAACAGCGTTAGCATCCAGTCTCCTGGAGTGATCACTCACTTGTGCATCAGTGGCGGCGGCTTATGTAGCCGTGACCGATCGGCCGGTGATGAGGTTTCCAGGTGCTCCTCGTGCGTTTCCAAGGCGACGCTGATGAGACCTCGGGACACGCGTCACAATATATATATATATATATATATATATATGTATATATTAAAGTTTTAGTTTAAATTTTCAATAAGACTAGTACTCCTCTTTACTTAGTGTATGAGGCTGATGATCCTGGTGGAAGGGAAAGACAGAGAGATCTTAGGGAAAATGAAGAGAAGGAAAAAGGAAGTGAGGGTACCATTCAAGAGAAAGCCTTTAATTATTTTGTACGGCCCCAGCCTAAGGATTTAGACCATTTCTTCCGCTACCATCCACAGCAAAGCCCAAAACAGGCCATTCCTAACATCTTCTACAGCAAAGACAAAATAAACAGGAAGTGGTTGACATACTGTGAAGAGTCACACTCTTTATACTGTTCCATTTGTCTGGCATTTGTCAAACCCTCAGCTAGTGATAGTTCATTTATCAAAGGTGGAATGAGTGCATGGAAGCATGTTCATCAAAGGATTGCTGAGCATGAAGGGAGCAAAATCCACAGAGAGAGTGCAGAGGCCTATTTTCTCAGGGTAAACAAGGGAGATATAGGTAGTCTACTGACAGAAAAACAGATATCAGCACATTGAGATAAAGTAAGGAAGAAGCGTCAGGTCATGGAACGTGTGATTAATGTCATCAAGGTCATTGGTAAGCGTGGCCTTAGTTACCGTGGTGAAACACGAGAGTGCTTATTCCTTAGAAGACTTGACTTTAGATCATGGAATTTTTTTAGAATTAATACTTATTAAGAATTAATGCTGCTGAGCAAATATGATGCCTGTCTGCAAGGACATGTCAGTGAATGCATTGAAAAAAGTAAAAAGCTGCATGAAGGTGGACGTAAAGGAAGAGGATCCCTTGTGACTTTGCTGTCAAAGACAACAGTAAACAAAGTCATTAGTGTTATCAGTCTCTTAATCCAACAAAGCATTGCTGAAGAAGTTAAGGAAGCTGGAATATATTCAGTAAAATTGGACACAACACAAGATTTGAAATCGAATAATCAATGTGCAATTGTACACAGATATTTGACCAATGTCATCAATGAGAAACTAATTGCAGTAATCGACTGTCAGTCCTCTACTGGAGAAAATCTTGTTGTTTTGCTGAAAAAAGTTTTGGAAAAAATTGGCATTGACATCAAGAAATGCATTGGCAACTCAACAGATGGGGCTGCAAACATGCAAGGGCAGTACAAGGGATTTTCTGCACTTCTCAAACAAGAGGCACCAGCACAAGTCCATGTTTGGTGTTATGCACATATATAATAAACACACTTTATACATACATACATACATACATACTTACGTACACCCACCCACACACACACACACACACTTGACGGCCAACGCCTCCCTCTCTACCATGGCATAGCGCTGTTCCGTGGGGGTCAGCTTCCGGCTGATGTAGATTACGGGATGTTCCTGGCCGTCCTGGACCTGGGAGAGAACGGCTCCCAATCCTGTGTCTGAGGCATCTGTCTGCAACAGAAAGGGACAGTTAAAGTCCGGGGCCCGTAGGACTGGCTCCAACGTGAGGGCTGTCTTGATCTGACGGAACGCCTCTTCCTCCGCAGGGCCCCAGGATGGCTTCTCCGGCTGCCCCTTTCTGGTCAAGTCTGTCAGGGGGGCTGCTAAGGAGGAGAAGTTAGGTATAAAGCAACGGTAATACCCTGCCAACCCCAGGAAGGCCCGTACCTGTGTCTTGGAGCTGGGACGTGGTGCGGAGAGGATGGCTGTTACCTTCTTCTGCTGGGGTTTAATCAGGCCGCGGCCCACCTGGAACCCCAGATACTTGGCCTCGGTACGGGCGAGGTGGCACTTCCGGGGATTGGCCGTAAGTCCAGCCCTCCGCAGTTCTCCTAACACCCTCCGGAGCCGCTCAAGGTGGTTCTCCGACCACTCGGAGTGGACAACGACATCGTCCAGGTAGGCAGCAGCGTAGGCTTGATGGGGCCGCAGGAGGATGTCCATCATGCGCTGGAAGGTTGCCGGCGCCCCGTGCAGGCCGAACGGGAGGGTCCGGTATTGCCAGTGGCCACTTGGGGTGGAGAAGGCGGTCTTGGGCTTGGCGTCCTCTGTGAGTCCGACTTGCCAGTACCCTTTGGTCAGGTCGAGGGTGGAGATATACCGGGCCCTCCTGAGTCGGTCGAGGAGTTCGTCCACAGCATTGGATAGCTGTCAAACTCCGAGATCTCGTTTAGGCGGCGGTAGTCAATACAGAACCGGAGGGTGCCATCGGGCTTCGGGACCAGGACGATGGGGCTGGACCAGGGGCTCCGGGATGGTTCGATCACCCCTAACTTTAACATCTCCTTAACTTCCTCCTCGATTGCGTATCGCCAAACCTCTGGGACACGATAGGGCCGCTGCCTAACGATGAGTCCTGGTGGTGTCCGGATGTCGTGCTGTACCACTTTTGTCCGCCCAGGGAGGGGGGAGAACACATCGGGGAACTGAGCGACCAGGTTCTGCAGCTCCGTCTTCTGGGCGGCGGACAGTTGGGGCTCCATGTCCACAACCACGGGAGAGGAGGTGGCAAGGGCGGAGAGCTGGGTCCAGGTTCCAATCCACTTTTTTAACAGGTTGATATGGTACAACTGGCTTTCCCGTCTTCGCCCGGGCTGTCGCACCCTGTAGGTGACCGGGCCCACCTTCTCGGTCACGGTATACGGCCCTTGCCAGGTGGCCAAGAACTTGCAAGCCGCGTTGGGGACCAAGACCAAGACGTGGTCTCCCGGCCGGAACTCCCGTGGCTGCGCCGCCCGATCGTAGTGGCGTTGTTCCTGATCCTGGGGCGGCCGAAATGGTGACCCGCCGTGCCGCCACCTCTTGGTTGTCCTGTGGACACACGTGATGGCCAGTCGGGATTTAGACTCCGGACGGGGGGCCAAGAGAGTGGGGTGGACGAGGCTGACCGCGCTCCCGGAGTCCAGGACAGCTTCCAATGCGTGGCCATTTACCTTCACCTTGGCTTGTGGCCCCCCCCCCCCCCCCCCGGGCGGGGCATGGTGGACGATACCGCCTGCCAGCCACGTCCGCATGGAATGGCGGGGTGGTTCGGTGGGCATGGGCTCGTACTGGGGAGTGGGAGCCGCCGGCCTGCTCACTGGTCGCGAGGCGCCCTCCGGCGTGCGTCGCTCCTGGACCAACCTCCGGGGAAATATATATATATATATATATATATATATAAAACCTTTATTTAAACAGAAAAATTCCCATTGAGACACAGTCTCTTTTACAAGGGAGTCCTGTATAGCACGTGCAATCATAGGTTACAAGACAATAAAATACAATATAAAATACAATGCAGATTTGCACAAAATTTACAAATTATTTGCATGTGAAGATGCAGTGAGTTTAAAATATATAAACAAACGAAAATAGTGGCTAGAAGTCAATATCCACCCACCATTAATTAAAGCAATTACACATGTCCGTCCGCATATCCAATATTCTTTTTTTTAAAGCAGCTAATGAAATTAGCGCACCAATCTTTAGTCTAGATAGTAGTTCATTCCAGGACGAAGGACCATAGAATGACAGACCCCTCTTTCCTGCTTCAGTCCTCATTTTTGGTACATTAAAAAGTAGTACATCACTAGATCTTAATCGATATGTACTTTGGATACGAGCAAATTTTAAACAAATATAAGATGGCAAGATACCTAAAATCGCTTTATAAATAAAAATGTACCAATGTCGCATCCTGTGCGATTTAAGTGACGGCCAATTTACCATATTGTATAAGATGCAATGATGTGTCTGATAGCCAGCATTTGTAATGAACCTGAGAGCCGCATGATAAAGAGGGTCTAGTATTGACAGAGTAGATGGACAAGCAAATTGATAGATGATATCCCCCTAATCTATCTGAGACAGGAATAATCCTGCAACCAGTCTTTTTCTTATAGTCCTAAAAAAGCAAGATTTTAATCTATATAAGAATGCCAGAGTGAACTTAAGTTTCATAGCTAGAGCTTCAATGTGTTTTTTAAAGGTAAAACCTTTATCAAGCCAGATATCCAAATACTTGTAAGTATCAACAAATTCAATAGCTTCATCTTGGAGTGTCTTAATAGCAAGAACTGGGACTTTAGTACCTACGGGGGCAAAAACCATTGCCTTCGTCTTTTTTGCATTTAAAAGTAGCTTCAAATCAAACGAGGCGGATTGTAATGAGGTGAAATCTGACTGCAAATTTGCACAGGTGTAGAGGCACAAGAATACATAATTGTGTCATCGGCATACAAATGATACTGTGAAAATTTAAATTAACTACAAACATTATTTATATAGATAATAAAAAGCAAAAAGGACCTAAAACTGATCCTTGTGGGACACCCTTTTTTAGAATAACAGGGTCAGATGTTACATTCCCATGTCTTACAATTTGCATCCGTTCAGAGAGATAGCTGAGAAACCAATTTACAGCTCTATGACCCACACCAATATTCAACAAGGTTTTGATTAGCATAAAGTGGTCCACTGTGTCAAATGCCTTAGTAAGGTCAATGAACACAGCAATACAGAATAACTTTTTATCAATTGCCACTTTTATATCATCGATAACTTTTAAGCAGGCAGAAACTGTGCTGTGGCCAGATCTAAAACCAGATTGCATTTTGTTAAGAATATTTTGTGAAACCAAAAAAGTTTTTAATTGATCAGACACTAAAATCTCCAAAACCTTAGCTAAAACCGAAAGATTTGAGATAGGTCTGTAATTATTTGCATCACATGGATCCCCAGATTTCCCAACGCTCTCGGATGGCGACTTTCCCAAACATTTGTAGGAACATCTCTACGTCATCATGGGCGGTCATTTTGGGTATCAGCTGCGCGGCCTGGACACGGGGATCAGGCGGCGGGGCGTGTCGGCCTGCCTGGAGGGCGGCGAGCTCGCGTTCCGTCTCCCCTTGATGGCTGGCAAGGTGTTCAGCAATTTGTTGCTGGCGGATGCTGACCTCGGTGAGGTGTTTAATAAGTTCTTCCATGATGAGGGGAGGAGCGCCCGCCTGCATGGGGAAAGGGAGAAAAGAAGCAGCGGTGAGGTAACAAAATAATAATAATTTTCTAATTTAATATTTTTTTTTTTTTTTTTAAGTGAGGCGGCTGTCGGTGACTCTTCACGCTTCTGCCCGCATTCTCCACCAGTGTCACGGGGTGAAGAATCACACGACAGCAAGGAGTGCAAGGTAAGGCCCCGGAGGGTGGATTTATTTGAGAGAGTTCAGTGTTCAGGAGTGGGAAGTGCTGGTGCACTGATCGTGGTGGTGTCCCAAGTGCGGCGTCTCCATGCGTAGGGGGTGCTGATCGGTCATGAGCTTTTTGCAAGGGAACACGGAGAACAGCGTTAGCATCCAGTCTCCTGGAGTGATCACTCACTTGTGCATCAGTGGCGGCGGCTTATGTAGCCGTGACCGATCGGCCGGTGATGAGGTTTCCAGGTGCTCCTCGTGCGTTTCCAAGGCGACGCTGATGAGACCTCGGGACACGCGTCACTATATATATATATATATATATATATATATATATGTATATATTAAAGTTTTAGTTTAAATTTTCAATAAGACTAGTACTCCTCTTTACTTAGTGTATGAGGCTGATGATCCTGGTGGAAGGGAAAGACAGAGAGATCTTAGGGAAAATGAAGATAAGGAAAAGGGAAGTGAGGGTACCATTCAAGAGAAAGCCTTTAATTATTTTGTACGGCCCCAGCCTAAGGATTTAGACCATTTCTTCCGCTACCATCCACAGCAAAGCCCAAAACAGGCCATTCCTAACATCTTCTACAGCAAAGACAAAATAAACAGGAAGTGGTTGACATACTGTGAAGAGTCACACTCTTTATACTGTTCCATTTGTCTGGCATTTGTCAAACCCTCAGCTAGTGATAGTTCATTTATCAAAGGTGGAATGAGTGCATGGAAGCATGTTCATCAAAGGATTGCTGAGCATGAAGGGAGCAAAATCCACAGAGAGAGTGCAGAGGCCTATTTTCTCAGGGTAAACAAGGGAGATATAGGTAGTCTACTGACAGAAAAACAGATATCAGCACATTGAGATAAAGTAAGGAAGAAGCGTCAGGTCATGGAACGTGTGATTAATGTCATCAAGGTCATTGGTAAGTGTGGCCTTAGTTACCGTGGTGAAACACGAGAGTGCTTATTCCTTAGAAGACTTGACTTTAGATCATGGAATTTTTTTAGAATTAATACTTATTAAGAATTAATGCTGCTGAGCAAATATGATGCCTGTCTGCAAGGACATGTCAGTGAATGCATTGAAAAAAGTAAAAAGCTGCATGAAGGTGGACGTAAAGGAAGAGGATCCCTTGTGACTTTGCTGTCAAAGACAACAGTAAACAAAGTCATTAGTGTTATCAGTCTCTTAATCCAACAAAGCATTGCTGAAGAAGTTAAGGAAGCTGGAATATATTCAGTAAAATTGGACACAACACAAGATTTGAAATCGAATAATCAATGTGCAATTGTACACAGATATTTGACCAATGTCATCAATGAGAAACTAATTGCAGTAATCGACTGTCAGTCCTCTACTGGAGAAAATCTTGTTGTTTTGCTGAAAAAAGTTTTGGAAAAAATTGGCATTGACATCAAGAAATGCATTGGCAACTCAACAGATGGGGCTGCAAACATGCAAGGGCAGTACAAGGGATTTTCTGCACTTCTCAAACAAGAGGCACCAGCACAAGTCCATGTTTGGTGTTATGCACATATATAATAAACACACTTTATACATACATACATACATACATACTTACGTACACCCACCCACACACACACACACACACTTGACGGCCAACGCCTCCCTCTCTACCATGGCATAGCGCTGTTCCGTGGGGGTCAGCTTCCGGCTGATGTAGATTACGGGATGTTCCTGGCCGTCCTGGACCTGGGAGAGAACGGCTCCCAATCCTGTGTCTGAGGCAACAGAAAGGGACAGTTAAAGTCCGGGGCCCGTAGGACTGGCTCCAACGTGAGGGCTGTCTTGATCTGACGGAACGCCTCTTCCTCCGCAGGGCCCCAGGATGGCTTCTCCGGCTGCCCCTTTCTGGTCAAGTCTGTCAGGGGGGCTGCTAAGGAGGAGAAGTTAGGTATAAAGCAACGGTAATACCCTGCCAACCCCAGGAAGGCCTGTACCTGTGTCTTGGAGCTGGGACGTGGTGCGGAGAGGATGGCTGTTACCTTCTTCTGCTGGGGTTTAATCAGGCCGCGGCCCACCTGGAACCCCAGATACTTGGCCTCGGTACGGGCGAGGTGGCACTTCCGGGGATTGGCCGTAAGTCCAGCCCTCCGCAGTTCTCCTAACACCCTCCGGAGCCGCTCAAGGTGGTTCTCCGACCACTCGGAGTGGACAACGACATCGTCCAGGTAGGCAGCAGCGTAGGCTTGATGGGGCCGCAGGAGGATGTCCATCATGCGCTGGAAGGTTGCCGGCGCCCCGTGCAGGCCGAACGGGAGGGTCCGGTATTGCCAGTGGCCACTTGGGGTGGAGAAGGCGGTCTTGGGCTTGGCGTCCTCTGTGAGTCCGACTTGCCAGTACCCTTTGGTCAGGTCGAGGGTGGAGATATACCGGGCCCTCCTGAGTCGGTCGAGGAGTTCGTCCACAGCATTGGATAGCTGTCAAACTCCGAGATCTCGTTTAGGCGGCGGTAGTCAATACAGAACCGGAGGGTGCCATCGGGCTTCGGGACCAGGACGATGGGGCTGGACCAGGGGCTCCGGGATGGTTCGATCACCCCTAACTTTAACATCTCCTTAACTTCCTCCTCGATTGCGTATCGCCAAACCTCTGGGACACGATAGGGCCGCTGCCTAACGATGAGTCCTGGTGGTGTCCGGATGTCGTGCTGTACCACTTTTGTCCGCCCAGGGAGGGGGGAGAACACATCGGGGAACTGAGCGACCAGGTTCTGCAGCTCCGTCTTCTGGGCGGCGGACAGTTGGGGCTCCATGTCCACAACCACGGGAGAGGAGGTGGCAAGGGCGGAGAGCTGGGTCCAGGTTCCAATCCACTTTTTTAACAGGTTGATATGGTACAACTGGCTTTCCCGTCTTCGCCCGGGCTGTCGCACCCTGTAGGTGACCGGGCCCACCTTCTCGGTCACGGTATACGGCCCTTGCCAGGTGGCCAAGAACTTGCAAGCCGCGTTGGGGACCAAGACCAAGACGTGGTCTCCCGGCCGGAACTCCCGTGGCTGCGCCGCCCGATCGTAGTGGCGTTGTTCCTGATCCTGGGGCGGCCGAAATGGTGACCCGCCGTGCCGCCACCTCTTGGTTGTCCTGTGGACACACGTGATGGCCAGTCGGGATTTAGACTCCGGACGGGGGGCCAAGAGAGTGGGGTGGACGAGGCTGACCGCGCTCCCGGAGTCCAGGACAGCTTCCAATGCGTGGCCATTTACCTTCACCTTGGCTTGTGGCCCCCCCCCCCCCCCCCCCGGGCGGGGCATGGTGGACGATACAGCCTGCCAGCCACGTCCGCATGGAATGGCGGGGTGGTTCGGTGGGCATGGGCTCGTACTGGGGAGTGGGAGCCGCCGGCCTGCTCACTGGTCGCGAGGCGCCCTCCGGCGTGCGTCGCTCCTGGACCAACCTCCGGGGAAATATATATATATATATATATATAAAACCTTTATTTAAACAGAAAAATTCCCATTGAGACACAGTCTCTTTTACAAGGGAGTCCTGTATAGCACGTGCAATCATAGGTTACAAGACAATAAAATACAATATAAAATACAATGCAGATTTGCACAAAATTTACAAATTATTTGCATGTGAAGATGCAGTGAGTTTAAAATATATAAACAAACGAAAATAGTGGCTAGAAGTCAATATCCACCCACCATTAATTAAAGCAATTACACATGTCCGTCCGCATATCCAATATTCTTTTTTTTAAAGCAGCTAATGAAATTAGCGCACCAATCTTTAGTCTAGATAGTAGTTCATTCCAGGACGAAGGACCATAGAATGACAGACCCCTCTTTCCTGCTTCAGTCCTCATTTTTGGTACATTAAAAAGTAGTACATCACTAGATCTTAATCGATATGTACTTTGGATACGAGCAAATTTTAAACAAATATAAGATGGCAAGATACCTAAAATCGCTTTATAAATAAAAATGTACCAATGTCGCATCCTGTGCGATTTAAGTGACGGCCAATTTACCATATTGTATAAGATGCAATGATGTGTCTGATAGCCAGCATTTGTAATGAACCTGAGAGCCGCATGATAAAGAGGGTCTAGTATTGACAGAGTAGATGGACAAGCAAATTGATAGATGATATCCCCCTAATCTATCTGAGACAGGAATAATCCTGCAACCAGTCTTTTTCTTATAGTCCTAAAAAAGCAAGATTTTAATCTATATAAGAATGCCAGAGTGAACTTAAGTTTCATAGCTAGAGCTTCAATGTGTTTTTTAAAGGTAAAACCTTTATCAAGCCAGATATCCAAATACTTGTAAGTATCAACAAATTCAATAGCTTCATCTTGGAGTGTCTTAATAGCAAGAACTGGGACTTTAGTACCTACGGGGGCAAAAACCATTGCCTTCGTCTTTTTTGCATTTAAAAGTAGCTTCAAATCAAACGAGGCGGATTGTAATGAGGTGAAATCTGACTGCAAATTTGCACAGGTGTAGAGGCACAAGAATACATAATTGTGTCATCGGCATACAAATGATACTGTGAAAATTTAAATTAACTACAAACATTATTTATATAGATAATAAAAAGCAAAAAGGACCTAAAACTGATCCTTGTGGGACACCCTTTTTTAGAATAACAGGGTCAGATGTTACATTCCCATGTCTTACAATTTGCATCCGTTCAGAGAGATAGCTGAGAAACCAATTTACAGCTCTATGACCCACACCAATATTCAACAAGGTTTTGATTAGCATAAAGTGGTCCACTGTGTCAAATGCCTTAGTAAGGTCAATGAACACAGCAATACAGAATAACTTTTTATCAATTGCCACTTTTATATCATCGATAACTTTTAAGCAGGCAGAAACTGTGCTGTGGCCAGATCTAAAACCAGATTGCATTTTGTTAAGAATATTTTGTGAAACCAAAAAAGTTTTTAATTGATCAGACACTAAAATCTCCAAAACCTTAGCTAAAACCGAAAGATTTGAGATAGGTCTGTAATTATTTGCATCACATGGATCCCCAGATTTCCCAACGCTCTCGGATGGCGACTTTCCCAAACATTTGTAGGAACATCTCTACGTCATCATGGGCGGTCATTTTGGGTATCAGCTGCGCGGCCTGGACACGGGGATCAGGCGGCGGGGCGTGTCGGCCTGCCTGGAGGGCGGCGAGCTCGCGTTCCGTCTCCCCTTGATGGCTGGCAAGGTGTTCAGTAATTTGTTGCTGGCGGATGCTGACCTCGGTGAGGTGTTTAATAAGTTCTTCCATGATGAGGGGAGGAGCGCCCGCCTGCATGGGGAAAGGGAGAAAAGAAGCAGCGGTGAGGTAACAAAATAATAATAATTTTCTAATTTAATATTTTTTTTTTTTTTTTTAAGTGAGGCGGCTGTCGGTGACTCTTCACGCTTCTGCCCGCATTCTCCACCAGTGTCACGGGGTGAAGAATCACACGACAGCAAGGAGTGCAAGGTAAGGCCCCGGAGGGTGGATTTATTTGAGAGAGTTCAGTGTTCAGGAGTGGGAAGTGCTGGTGCACTGATCGTGGTGGTGTCCCAAGTGCGGCGTCTCCATGCGTAGGGGGTGCTGATCGGTCATGAGCTTTTTGCAAGGGAACACGGAGAACAGCGTTAGCATCCAGTCTCCTGGAGTGATCACTCACTTGTGCATCAGTGGCGGCGGCTTATGTAGCCGTGACCGATCGGCCGGTGATGAGGTTTCCAGGTGCTCCTCGTGCGTTTCCAAGGCGACGCTGATGAGACCTCGGGACACGCGTCACTATATATATATATATATATATATATATATATATGTATATATTAAAGTTTTAGTTTAAATTTTCAATAAGACTAGTACTCCTCTTTACTTAGTGTATGAGGCTGATGATCCTGGTGGAAGGGAAAGACAGAGAGATCTTAGGGAAAATGAAGATAAGGAAAAGGGAAGTGAGGGTACCATTCAAGAGAAAGCCTTTAATTATTTTGTACGGCCCCAGCCTAAGGATTTAGACCATTTCTTCCGCTACCATCCACAGCAAAGCCCAAAACAGGCCATTCCTAACATCTTCTACAGCAAAGACAAAATAAACAGGAAGTGGTTGACATACTGTGAAGAGTCACACTCTTTATACTGTTCCATTTGTCTGGCATTTGTCAAACCCTCAGCTAGTGATAGTTCATTTATCAAAGGTGGAATGAGTGCATGGAAGCATGTTCATCAAAGGATTGCTGAGCATGAAGGGAGCAAAATCCACAGAGAGAGTGCAGAGGCCTATTTTCTCAGGGTAAACAAGGGAGATATAGGTAGTCTACTGACAGAAAAACAGATATCAGCACATTGAGATAAAGTAAGGAAGAAGCGTCAGGTCATGGAACGTGTGATTAATGTCATCAAGGTCATTGGTAAGTGTGGCCTTAGTTACCGTGGTGAAACACGAGAGTGCTTATTCCTTAGAAGACTTGACTTTAGATCATGGAATTTTTTTAGAATTAATACTTATTAAGAATTAATGCTGCTGAGCAAATATGATGCCTGTCTGCAAGGACATGTCAGTGAATGCATTGAAAAAAGTAAAAAGCTGCATGAAGGTGGACGTAAAGGAAGAGGATCCCTTGTGACTTTGCTGTCAAAGACAACAGTAAACAAAGTCATTAGTGTTATCAGTCTCTTAATCCAACAAAGCATTGCTGAAGAAGTTAAGGAAGCTGGAATATATTCAGTAAAATTGGACACAACACAAGATTTGAAATCGAATAATCAATGTGCAATTGTACACAGATATTTGACCAATGTCATCAATGAGAAACTAATTGCAGTAATCGACTGTCAGTCCTCTACTGGAGAAAATCTTGTTGTTTTGCTGAAAAAAGTTTTGGAAAAAATTGGCATTGACATCAAGAAATGCATTGGCAACTCAACAGATGGGGCTGCAAACATGCAAGGGCAGTACAAGGGATTTTCTGCACTTCTCAAACAAGAGGCACCAGCACAAGTCCATGTTTGGTGTTATGCACATATATAATAAACACACTTTATACATACATACATACATACATACTTACGTACACCCACCCACACACACACACACACACTTGACGGCCAACGCCTCCCTCTCTACCATGGCATAGCGCTGTTCCGTGGGGGTCAGCTTCCGGCTGATGTAGATTACGGGATGTTCCTGGCCGTCCTGGACCTGGGAGAGAACGGCTCCCAATCCTGTGTCTGAGGCATCTGTCTGCAACAGAAAGGGACAGTTAAAGTCCGGGGCCCGTAGGACTGGCTCCAACGTGAGGGCTGTCTTGATCTGACGGAACGCCTCTTCCTCCGCAGGGCCCCAGGATGGCTTCTCCGGCTGCCCCTTTCTGGTCAAGTCTGTCAGGGGGGCTGCTAAGGAGGAGAAGTTAGGTATAAAGCAACGGTAATACCCTGCCAACCCCAGGAAGGCCCGTACCTGTGTCTTGGAGCTGGGACGTGGTGCGGAGAGGATGGCTGTTACCTTCTTCTGCTGGGGTTTAATCAGGCCGCGGCCCACCTGGAACCCCAGATACTTGGCCTCGGTACGGGCGAGGTGGCACTTCCGGGGATTGGCCGTAAGTCCAGCCCTCCGCAGTTCTCCTAACACCCTCCGGAGCCGCTCAAGGTGGTTCTCCGACCACTCGGAGTGGACAACGACATCGTCCAGGTAGGCAGCAGCGTAGGCTTGATGGGGCCGCAGGAGGATGTCCATCATGCGCTGGAAGGTTGCCGGCGCCCCGTGCAGGCCGAACGGGAGGGTCCGGTATTGCCAGTGGCCACTTGGGGTGGAGAAGGCGGTCTTGGGCTTGGCGTCCTCTGTGAGTCCGACTTGCCAGTACCCTTTGGTCAGGTCGAGGGTGGAGATATACCGGGCCCTCCTGAGTCGGTCGAGGAGTTCGTCCACAGCATTGGATAGCTGTCAAACTCCGAGATCTCGTTTAGGCGGCGGTAGTCAATACAGAACCGGAGGGTGCCATCGGGCTTCGGGACCAGGACGATGGGGCTGGACCAGGGGCTCCGGGATGGTTCGATCACCCCTAACTTTAACATCTCCTTAACTTCCTCCTCGATTGCGTATCGCCAAACCTCTGGGACACGATAGGGCCGCTGCCTAACGATGAGTCCTGGTGGTGTCCGGATGTCGTGCTGTACCACTTTTGTCCGCCCAGGGAGGGGGGAGAACACATCGGGGAACTGAGCGACCAGGTTCTGCAGCTCCGTCTTCTGGGCGGCGGACAGTTGGGGCTCCATGTCCACAACCACGGGAGAGGAGGTGGCAAGGGCGGAGAGCTGGGTCCAGGTTCCAATCCACTTTTTTAACAGGTTGATATGGTACAACTGGCTTTCCCGTCTTCGCCCGGGCTGTCGCACCCTGTAGGTGACCGGGCCCACCTTCTCGGTCACGGTATACGGCCCTTGCCAGGTGGCCAAGAACTTGCAAGCCGCGTTGGGGACCAAGACCAAGACGTGGTCTCCCGGCCGGAACTCCCGTGGCTGCGCCGCCCGATCGTAGTGGCGTTGTTCCTGATCCTGGGGCGGCCGAAATGGTGACCCGCCGTGCCGCCACCTCTTGGTTGTCCTGTGGACACACGTGATGGCCAGTCGGGATTTAGACTCCGGACGGGGGGCCAAGAGAGTGGGGTGGACGAGGCTGACCGCGCTCCCGGAGTCCAGGACAGCTTCCAATGCGTGGCCATTTACCTTCACCTTGGCTTGTGGCCCCCCCCCCCCCCCCCCGGGCGGGGCATGGTGGACGATACAGCCTGCCAGCCACGTCCGCATGGAATGGCGGGGTGGTTCGGTGGGCATGGGCTCGTACTGGGGAGTGGGAGCCGCCGGCCTGCTCACTGGTCGCGAGGCGCCCTCCGGCGTGCGTCGCTCCTGGACCAACCTCCGGGGAAATATATATATATATATATATATAAAACCTTTATTTAAACAGAAAAATTCCCATTGAGACACAGTCTCTTTTACAAGGGAGTCCTGTATAGCACGTGCAATCATAGGTTACAAGACAATAAAATACAATATAAAATACAATGCAGATTTGCACAAAATTTACAAATTATTTGCATGTGAAGATGCAGTGAGTTTAAAATATATAAACAAACGAAAATAGTGGCTAGAAGTCAATATCCACCCACCATTAATTAAAGCAATTACACATGTCCGTCCGCATATCCAATATTCTTTTTTTTAAAGCAGCTAATGAAATTAGCGCACCAATCTTTAGTCTAGATAGTAGTTCATTCCAGGACGAAGGACCATAGAATGACAGACCCCTCTTTCCTGCTTCAGTCCTCATTTTTGGTACATTAAAAAGTAGTACATCACTAGATCTTAATCGATATGTACTTTGGATACGAGCAAATTTTAAACAAATATAAGATGGCAAGATACCTAAAATCGCTTTATAAATAAAAATGTACCAATGTCGCATCCTGTGCGATTTAAGTGACGGCCAATTTACCATATTGTATAAGATGCAATGATGTGTCTGATAGCCAGCATTTGTAATGAACCTGAGAGCCGCATGATAAAGAGGGTCTAGTATTGACA
Organism: Carassius carassius; assembly: GCF_963082965.1. NCBI lineage: Eukaryota > Metazoa > Chordata > Actinopteri > Cypriniformes > Cyprinidae > Carassius > Carassius carassius. Next base: position 409,678 of record NC_081799.1, read on the forward strand.
GAGTAGATGGACAAGCAAATTGATAGATGATATCCCCCTAATCTATCTGAGACAGGAATAATCCTGCAACCAGTCTTTTTCTTATAGTCCTAAAAAAGCAAGATTTTAATCTATATAAGAATGCCAGAGTGAACTTAAGTTTCATAGCTAGAGCTTCAATGTGTTTTTTAAAGGTAAAACCTTTATCAAGCCAGATATCCAAATACTTGTAAGTATCAACAAATTCAATAGCTTCATCTTGGAGTGTCTTAATAGCAAGAACTGGGACTTTAGTACCTACGGGGGCAAAAACCATTGCCTTCGTCTTTTTTGCATTTAAAAGTAGCTTCAAATCAAACGAGGCGGATTGTAATGAGGTGAAATCTGACTGCAAATTTGCACAGGTGTAGAGGCACAAGAATACATAATTGTGTCATCGGCATACAAATGATACTGTGAAAATTTAAATTAACTACAAACATTATTTATATAGATAATAAAAAGCAAAAAGGACCTAAAACTGATCCTTGTGGGACACCCTTTTTTAGAATAACAGGGTCAGATGTTACATTCCCATGTCTTACAATTTGCATCCGTTCAGAGAGATAGCTGAGAAACCAATTTACAGCTCTATGACCCACACCAATATTCAACAAGGTTTTGATTAGCATAAAGTGGTCCACTGTGTCAAATGCCTTAGTAAGGTCAATGAACACAGCAATACAGAATAACTTTTTATCAATTGCCACTTTTATATCATCGATAACTTTTAAGCAGGCAGAAACTGTGCTGTGGCCAGATCTAAAACCAGATTGCATTTTGTTAAGAATATTTTGTGAAACCAAAAAAGTTTTTAATTGATCAGACACTAAAATCTCCAAAACCTTAGCTAAAACCGAAAGATTTGAGATAGGTCTGTAATTATTTGCATCACATGGATCCCCAGATTTCCCAACGCTCTCGGATGGCGACTTTCCCAAACATTTGTAGGAACATCTCTACGTCATCATGGGCGGTCATTTTGGGTATCAGCTGCGCGGCCTGGACACGGGGATCAGGCGGCGGGGCGTGTCGGCCTGCCTGGAGGGCGGCGAGCTCGCGTTCCGTCTCCCCTTGATGGCTGGCAAGGTGTTCAGCAATTTGTTGCTGGCGGATGCTGACCTCGGTGAGGTGTTTAATAAGTTCTTCCATGATGAGGGGAGGAGCGCCCGCCTGCATGGGGAAAGGGAGAAAAGAAGCAGCGGTGAGGTAACAAAATAATAATTTTTTTTTTTTAAGTGAGGCGGCTGTCGGTGACTCTTCACGCTTCTGCCCGCATTCTCCACCAGTGTCACGGGGTGAAGAATCACACGACAGCAAGGAGTGCAAGGTAAGGCCCCGGAGGGTGGATTTATTTGAGAGAGTTCAGTGTTCAGGAGTGGGAAGTGCTGGTGCACTGATCGTGGTGGTGTCCCAAGTGCGGCGTCTCCATGCGTAGGGGGTGCTGATCGGTCATGAGCTTTTTGCAAGGGAACACGGAGAACAGCGTTAGCATCCAGTCTCCTGGAGTGATCACTCACTTGTGCATCAGTGGCGGCGGCTTATGTAGCCGTGACCGATCGGCCGGTGATGAGGTTTCCAGGTGCTCCTCGTGCGTTTCCAAGGCGACGCTGATGAGACCTCGGGACACGCGTCACTATATATACATATATATATATATATATATATATGTATATATTAAAGTTTTAGTTTAAATTTTCAATAAGACTAGTACTCCTCTTTACTTAGTGTATGAGGCTGATGATCCTGGTGGAAGGGAAAGACAGAGAGATCTTAGGGAAAATGAAGATAAGGAAAAGGGAAGTGAGGGTACCATTCAAGAGAAAGCCTTTAATTATTTTGTACGGCCCCAGCCTAAGGATTAAGACCATTTCTTCCGCTACCATCCACAGCAAAGCCCAAAACAGGCCATTCCTAACATCTTCTACAGCAAAGACAAAATAAACAGGAAGTGGTTGACATACTGTGAAGAGTCACACTCTTTATACTGTTCCATTTGTCTGGCATTTGTCAAACCCTCAGCTAGTGATAGTTCATTTATCAAAGGTGGAATGAGTGCATGGAAGCATGTTCATCAAAGGATTGCTGAGCATGAAGGGAGCAAAATCCACAGAGAGAGTGCAGAGGCCTATTTTCTCAGGGTAAACAAGGGAGATATAGGTAGTCTACTGACAGAAAAACAGATATCAGCACATTGAGATAAAGTAAGGAAGAAGCGTCAGGTCATGGAACGTGTGATTAATGTCATCAAGGTCATTGGTAAGTGTGGCCTTAGTTACCGTGGTGAAACACGAGAGTGCTTATTCCTTAGAAGACTTGACTTTAGATCATGGAATTTTTTTAGAATTAATACTTATTAAGAATTAATGCTGCTGAGCAAATATGATGCCTGTCTGCAAGGACATGTCAGTGAATGCATTGAAAAAAGTAAAAAGCTGCATGAAGGTGGACGTAAAGGAAGAGGATCCCTTGTGACTTTGCTGTCAAAGACAACAGTAAACAAAGTCATTAGTGTTATCAGTCTCTTAATCCAACAAAGCATTGCTGAAGAAGTTAAGGAAGCTGGAATATATTCAGTAAAATTGGACACAACACAAGATTTGAAATCGAATAATCAATGTGCAATTGTACACAGATATTTGACCAATGTCATCAATGAGAAACTAATTGCAGTAATCGACTGTCAGTCCTCTACTGGAGAAAATCTTGTTGTTTTGCTGAAAAAAGTTTTGGAAAAAATTGGCATTGACATCAAGAAATGCATTGGCAACTCAACAGATGGGGCTGCAAACATGCAAGGGCAGTACAAGGGATTTTCTGCACTTCTCAAACAAGAGGCACCAGCACAAGTCCATGTTTGGTGTTATGCACATATTCTTAACCTTGTGTTGGTAGACACAACTGGAATTGTAGTGTCAAGTGCATCACTTTTCTCCCTGCTAAATGACATTGCCACATTCATACGCGAGTCCTACAAACGTATGAAAGTGTGGGAGGAGGTCAGTGAGGACAGGAGACACAGACGTATTGCTCAAATAGGAGAAACATGGTGGTGGTCCAAAGACCAAGCACTACTCAAAGTTTTTGGACATTTTGGAAATCCTGAGGGGGCACTTTTCATTGACCTTGTTACCACCATGGCAAAGATGGAGAAAGACAATACAATGCAGCTGACTGTGAGAGTGAAAGCCAGAGGTTACATGGAGGCATTACTCAGATTTAAACCATACTCAGCGCAGATTTTCCTTCGAATATTTGCTCAAACTACACTACTGTCAAAGTACCTTCAGACGAGTGGCATGGACTTGCTAACTGCTCAACGCATGGTAATGGGAACTGAAGACAACTTGAAAAGGTTCGGCCGGGATTTTGAAGGTTTTAAAAACGCAGCAGATACATTTGTACAGTGGCCAAACAGCAATCTACAGGAGCAGGATGATTGTGACTTTGAAGTTCAAACTGCCCTCCCAGAAAAAAGGCAAAGAAAAAAGAAAGCCATGCCAGGTGAAATGGCAGAGGATGAGCCACTTTCAGATTCTTTGAAAGAATACGGAGTCAAAGTCCACAACGTCATCATGGACACTGTCCAAGAAAGCATCTACCACCGATACACAGCAAGTGCAGGTCTGTGTTCAGATTTTGCTTGCATGGATCCTAAAAATTTTGCTGAAATACAAAAAAATGGGCTCCCAAAATCCGCTCTAGTGGAACTTAGCAAATTTTTGATCAACTTTGATGATCGTGTCACAGTGGAGACATTGCAGGCAGAGCTGACAAATTTGGCAACACATTGGGAAAGGCTGAAGATGTCTACTTTGGATAGCTATAGTGTAAAGACAGTGAAGGAGCTCTCAGGAGAAGATGCGTTGGTGAGCACAGTTTGTTCAACTTGCAAAAACTGTGCAATATGTTGCCATATCCTGCTGTCTAAATACAACCTTCTCACTGATGCCTATCATGTCGTTGGACTGGGTTACAAATTTTTGTTGACATTGTCTGTGAAACAAGTAGCCTGTGAAAGAAGCTTCTCCACACTGCAGCTTGTGAAGAACAGACTTAGGACCTCTATTAATCAGGAACACCTTGAGGCCTTCATGTTAATGTCAACAGAGAGGGAGATACTTGTTGGAATTGACATTGTCAAGATTATTGATAAAGTTGCTGAGAGCAGCGAAGTCTTACGCAACCTGCTGACCTTCTAAGCAAACATATTTGTTTAACCTCTCTTCAGCAGTTTATACACATTTAAGAGTGAGAAGTAGAGATGTAGTAACAGCTTCGGACTTCTAGAGTAAATGCTCGTAAAACGTTATGTGCAGACCCATTTGATATTAGGACTGCTTTACTTCTAGGTTGGTTGTTTATGTGTTTATGTTATGGTCATACTGTGAAATAAATGTAATTTAGGGAAAAAATAGGGTCGTCCGTGTTTTTACATTTTATTTGGGTGCATAGGATGGCCTGGATAGGTGTAGGATTTCCCGGCCTGAAATTGTGTCCCAGTCCGGCCCTGGGTGAACCCCACCACAATCAACAGCAGATCATCCAGCCGAGAGCAGTAGAACCCAGGCTGTCATGAGTCGAACCTTACCGCTACCAGCAGCAGATCACCGAGCCGAAAGCAGACCTGTCCCACTCCCAGCTATTTTAACGGATGATTAGGAAGGCATGCAGGCACTTCGTTCAGGAGCGAGCCTCAGGTGGATTACACAAAATTGGGATTGTTCCAAAAATTAAATAGGCTACAGTGTAAAATGAACAGAGCCCGAACAAATTATAATTCAAAAGTAAAAAAATGTAAGATTAAAATGTTAGAAAATTTAAAACATTACATTTTAGAATCATTGTAGAATAAATTTTTAGAATAAACTAATCTTAGCAGCGGCAGACAGACATGCCAGTGTACACTCTAACCGGATGTGGGTTCTTGAATATGTTGAGATATGTTCACTGAATATAAACAGACCATTAGGATCGAGTCGGTTAGAAATACCAAGGTTTCCACAAAACAAGCGGGAATCTGCTTTTAGTTATTATGCCGCCCGTAGTAGGTTTCAGCTTCCAGAAGAGATCAGATGCGCTAAAACATTATACACTTTTAAACCTCAAAACTCATCTGTTTAGCTGTGCATTTATTGAATGAGCACAGTGCTATGTTTGAACTGATTGCACTACTTTATCTATAATCAGTTTCTATTTTTAACTGTTTTGAATTAATTTTAAATCAATTTTTTTAAATCATTTTAAATGTTTTTAAATTACTTTTTTATTGTTGTGACGAATTATTAGGATTATTTTACTTCCTTTTATGTTATGCACTTTGCGGTATGCACTTTGCACATACCATTGTGTATGTCAATTCATCTTTAATTATATAGTGCTTTTAACAATACTGTACATTGTGTCAAAGCACTTAACAATATTAAATAGGAAAATAGTTTGTCAATAATGCAAAATGACAATAGCAAACACAACATTTTCAGGTAAAGACAGTTCATCATTGAATTCAGTGATGTCATCATCTAGCTCAGTTTAGTTTAAATAATGTCTGTCTAATCAAGTCAACGATATCGCTGTAAATGAAGTGTCCCCAACTAAACAAGTGTAGTTTCGTCTGCTCTCTGCTGTCTTTCAGGGCAGTAGAGGTCCTTCCTAGGACCTCTACTCAACCATCTAGGCTAGAAACATACTGGATCCGGGTGACTGCAGTGACCCTCTGTTCTGGATACAGACTGGATCTGGTGGCTACGGTGACCTCGGAATAAGAGAGAAACAGACTAACATTAGCATAGATGCCATTCTTCTTATGGTGTAGCAGGCACATTGTGTGTTATTAGAGTGTTCCCGGTTCAGGTTTTCCTAATTAATGCAGCCTAAAAATCCTTGGATTAGAATATTAGAAATGTGTTAGTGTGTTATGTTTAAGCCAGGTTAAATGGGTCTTTAATCTAGATTTAAACAGACAGAGTGTGTCTACCTCCCGAACAATGTTAGGTACTGTAGTTTATTCCAAAGTTTGGGCGCTAAATAGGAAAAGGATCTGCATCTGCAGGTGATTTTGATAGTCGAGGTATTATCAAATTGCCAGAGTTTTGAGAATGCAGCTGACATGGAGGACAAATTCTGAGGTGCTAAACCATTCAGGGCTTTATAAGTAATAATAAAGATTTTTAAATCAATACAGTGTTTAATAGGTAGCCAGTGCAGTGTTGACAAACTGGGCAAATATTGTCATACTTCCTGGTTCTAGTAAGAACTCTTGCTGCTGCATTTTGGACTAGCTGTAGTTTGTTTATTAAGCTTACAGAACAACCACCCAATAAAGCATTACAATAATTTAACCTTGAGGTCATAAACGCATGGATTAACATTTCTGCATTTGACATTGAGAGCATAGGCCGTAATTTAGATATATTTTTGAGATGGAAAAATGCAGTTTTACAAATGCTAGAAATGTGGCTTTCTAAGGAAAGATTGCGATCAAATAGCACACCTAGGTTCCTAACTGATGGAGAAGAAGCAGAGCAAAATTAGTGAAGAATGAAAGAGTAGCCATCCAGTTTTAGACAGTGTTCTGGGTTATTACAGGCAGCATGTTTTTTTTTTTTCAGAATTTAGCAGTAAGAAATTACTCATCATCCAGTTTTTTTATATCAACTATGCATTCCGTTAGTTTTTCAAATTAGTATATTTTGATGGGTGAGAAGTTTCCTGATTATATCTCCCAAGGGTAACATGTAACGCATGAAGAGTAATGGCCTTGAGGTACTCAATACTGCACTTGTGATCGATATGATGCCTCTTCATTCACTGCTACGAATTGATGATGGTCATATAAGTATGATTTAAACCATGAATACAGCATTTAATCAAAGAAAACATTCACCATAAATGATACTGACTTGTATAAATGCAACAATGATTCCAATCACTCTAGTTGAAACTATGTCACTTTCCCATATCTTTATGTATGAACACATAATATATGCAATTAACAAAATTTCCCGGTAACACCTTTAATAATCTCAAACGTATTAATTTCTAAATTATTATGGTTTAGAACCATAAAACTGGTGTTAACACATTAAACAATCCCCATCACATCTTACTATTAACATTGAATATCCCACGTAACAATATTATGCTTTCACATCCATTTACTAATAGAATAGCTGCAAAAATGCATATAATCAGTACGATTGATAGACAAATGTGTTAAGGAAACAATCCAGTATCTTGCAGATTTCCACATACATGCATCAAGACATATTCTTTTTATGTATGTATGTTTTAGAGAAAAATGGTATATGTGAGGATTTCCAGTCAGGATTTAGACCGTATCATAGTACTGAGACTGCTCTTCTTAGAGTTACAAATGATCTGCTCTTATCATCTGATCGTGGGTGTATCTCTCTATAAGTTTTATTGGATCTTAGTGCTGCGTTTGACACAATTGACCACAACATTCTTTTGCATAGACTTGAATACTTTGTTGGCATCAGTGGAAGTGCATTAGCATGGTTTAAATCGTACTTATATGACCGCCATCAGTTCGTAGCAGTGAATGAAGATGTATCCTATCAGTCACAAGTGCAGTATGGAGTACCTCAAGGCTCAGTACTAGGGCCGCTACTCTTCACGCTTTATATGTTACCCTTGGGAGATATCATCAGGAAACATGGTGTTAGCTTTCACTGTTATGCTGATGATACTCAGCTCTATATTTCTTTGCAGCCCGGTGAAACACACCAATTTGAAAAACGAATGGATTGCATAGTCGATATAAAAAACTGGATGACGAGTAATTTCTTACTGCTAAATTCTGAAAAAAACAGAGGTGTTAATTATAGGACCTAAAAACTCTGCTTGTAATAACCTAGAACACTGTCTAAGACTTGATGGTTGCTCTGTCAATTCTTCGTCATCAGTTAGGAACCTAGGTGTGCTACTTGATCGCAATCTTTCCTTAGAAAGCCACGTTTCTAGCATTTGTAAAACTGCATTTTTCCATCTCAAAAATATATCTAAATTACGGCCTATGCTCTCAATGTCAAATGCAGAAATGTTAATCCATGCATTTATGACCTCAAGGTTAGATTATTGTAATGCTTTATTGGGTGGTTGTTCTGCACGCTTAGTAAACAAACTACAGCTAGTCCAAAATGCAGCAGCAAGAGTTCTTACTAGAACCAGGAAGTATGATCATATTAGCCCGGTCCTGTCAACACTGCACTGGCTCCCTATCAAGCATCGCATAGATTTTAAAATATTGCTTATTACTTATAAAGCCCTGAATGGTTTAGCACCTCAGTATTTGAATGAGCTCCTTTTACATTATAATCCTCTACGTCCGCTACGTTCTCAAAACTCAGGCAATTTGATAATACCTAGAATATCAAAATCAACTGCAGGCGGCAGATCCTTTTCCTATTTGGCGCCCAAACTCTGGAATAACCTACCTAACATTGTTCGGGAGGCAGACACACTCTTGCAGTTTAAATCTAGATTAAAGACCCATCTCTTTAACCTGGCATACACATAACATACTAATATGCTTTTATTATCCAAATCCGTTAAAGGATTTTTAGGCTGCATTAATTAGGTAAACCGGAACCGGAAACACTTCCCATAACAACCTATGTACTTGCTACATCATTAGAAGAATGGCATCTACGCTAATATTTGTCTGTTTCTCTCTTGTTCCGAGGTCACCGTGGCCACCAGATCCAGTCTGTGTCCAACAGGAAAAGACCACAGGAAACAGATGATTCTTCTGCACAATCTGACTTTGCTGCAGCCTGGAATTGAACTACTGGTTTCGTCTGGTCAGAGGAGAACTGGCCCCCCAACGGAACCTGGTTTCTCCCAAGGTTTTTTTCTCCATTCTGTCACCGATGGAGTTTCGGTTCCTTGCCGCTGTCGCCTCTGGCTTGCTTAGTTGGGGACACTTCATCTACAGCGATATCGTTGACTTGATTGCAAATAAATGCACAGACACTATTTAACTGAACAGAGATGACATAACTGAATCCAATGATGAACTGCCTTTAACTATCATTTTTGCATTATTGACACTGTTTTCCTAATGAATGTTGTTCAGTTGCTTTGACGCAATGTATTTTGTTTAAAGCGCTATATAAATAAATAAAGGTGACATTATGTCCTTTTGGTTAATCTTTGCTAATTTTTCTAATTACAAGTTAACAGATAACGTTTAACATTTTCTCGAACCTTAATCTCATCCTATTATCCTACTAACACATTCCCACATCCTTTCCAAACATTTCTTCTTAGTAACAATGATGGATGGTTAACACAAATCACTTTAAAAGAGTTATTACCCAAACCTGTGAATGATAAGGAGACGAACACGTTATTGCCTTGTTTGAGTGCAGTTTTAATATGACCCGAACTCAAGCTGTCTGTCTCAAGTGGCAACGATCACAAGCTCTGATGGTGGGTGACGCAGGGACCACTGTGGACAACCAGTGATGATCCTCAGTGATCTGGTGCTGTATTTCCCAGTGAACGTGCTCGTGATCCCGGTGCTGAGTACAGGAAGACATGACGAAGAACAAAGAGGGAATCCACGATCCAACACAGCCAGGAAGACAGAACAAAACACAGGGAAGAACCACAACGATCTGACAACATGAGACACCAGTTACTGCACTTAAATAGATACATACAAGGGGACGCAGGTGGTGCTGTTAATCAGCCATGAGCAAAGACCACGCTCACAGACCTGCACACTAGACAAGCCGAGAGAGAGACAGCGAATTCATGAACCGTGACACATACAGCAGAATTATTTCCTCTACCCGTCACACTCCCTTACTTTAAAGGGATGTCTCCTGACATCCAGAACGACATTAACTATCAGACGGTAGAGCAAGAAGAATAGAAATATGTCTGTATTCCCTACTGTTTATCAGGTCAGTAGCTCACTATTCACAATTCTCGTCAAAACAGTCATTAGTCAAAATATCAATATTTACAATGTCAAGTCCTGCTCATTCTCATTCTTCAATAAACCCAGGCCAGTGGCTGAGATTAATAATTCACTTCAGGAGTCTCTGGTAAAATAGGCATTGGATAAATGGCACCACACATAGGGTTTGCTCCTAATCTCCAAGGTTGGTAAGAAGGTATTCCTGGCTGGTCATACATAAGAAGAATTCTGGGCTTGACTTGCCTTGTGGATCTCCTCACTTGTTGTTCTATATTACTTGGTGGTGGTAGGCCAATTGTGGCATCCGTTTCAGGCTGGTCGAAGGTTCCATTCTCCACTATTCAATTCAATTCAATTAAAGTTTATTTGTATAGCGCTTTTTACAATACAAATCGTTACAAAGCAACTTTACAGAAAATGATGTTTCTACAATATTTAGTAGTAGCTTATAAATGGTGACTGTCGGTTTGTGCACGTATGATAGGATTTTTTGAAAAATTAATACAAGACATAATATGTCTATGTCATCACTATGTCATCCTTGTGCAACTCCTGTCTCTACACAAATGTTGATTGTCTTGCATGCAGTTATCGGTATTGTCTCCAATGTTGCCATAGAGTCCACTGGTTCCGTTTGTCTGACATCCTCATACTCCGGAGTTTGACTTTGCGGCTGATACTCAGGAGCTACTGTTCTCAATTCACAATGAGAATCTGGTTCCGGTAGGTGGTGTCTGACAGTCTTTCTCTCATACACAGACAAAGGTCTAAGATGGTGGGAACAGTCTTGCTATCCTTTATCCTTTATCCTCTCGAATTTAACGTGGCTTACACATAACATATTAATATGCTTTTAATATCCAAATCCTTTAAGGATTTTTAGGCTGCATTAATTAAGTTAACCGGAACCGGAAACACTTCCCATAACACCCTATGTACTTGCTACATCATTAGAAGAATGGCATCTACGCTAATATTTGTCTGTTTCTCTCTTATTCCGAGGTCACCGTAGCCACCAGATCCAGTCTGTATCCAGATCAGAGGGTCACTGCAGTCACCCGGATCCAGTACGTATCCAGACCAGGATCAGCACCTAGAAAGGACCTCTACTGCCCTGAAAGACAGCGGAGACCAGGACAACTAGAGCCCCAAATACAGATCCCCTGTAAAGACCTTGTCTCAGAGGAGCACCAGGACAAGACCACAGGAAACAGATGATTCTTCTGCACAATCTGACTTTGCTGCTGCCTGGAATTGAACTACTGGTTTCGTCTGGTCAGAGGAGAACTGGCCCCCCAACTGAGCCTGGTTTCTCCCAAGGTTTTTTTCTCCATTCTGTCACCGATGGAGTTTCGGTTCCTTGCCGCTGTCGCCTCTGGCTTGCTTAGTTGGGGTCACTTCATCTACAGCGATATCGTTGACTTGATTGCAAATAAATGCACAGACACTATTTAACTGAACAGAGATGACATCACTGAATTCAATGATGAACTGCCTTTAACTATAATTTTGCATTATTGACACACTGTTTTCCTAATGAATGTTGTTCAGTTGCTTTGACGCAATGTATTTTGTATAAAGCGCTATATAAATAAAGGTGACTTGACTTGACGGATCTGTTGTTACCAGTATGGTCGGAGTTTGCCTGGACCCCCTCTCTCTGACAAGTTCCTGACTAGCACACGATCACCTGGTTGTAACACAGCTCCTCTGACATGTTGTACATAGTACCTTACCCTTTCTCAGAGGATATGCTTCCCGCATCTGTGAAGCCCAGATCTGCGCATACTGTTGCTGTGTCTGTACCTGCTGATCCGAATTAAGGTTGAAGATTAACTTATTCCGGGTTGGATATGCTTTTGGGAAACGAGTAAAGTCATCTACGAGCACAAGTATGTACTCATATCCCCCCTTACTAGGTTCCAGGTGTAAGTAATCAACAGAGACCAATTCAAAAGGGGTGGTGGTAGCAAAGGACCCCGTTGGTGCTTTTTCATGGACAGCAGGTCGCGTTTGCTTAATGCAAGGACACTGGCGAATAACAGTCCTCAATGTCACATTGCATATAAGGCCAGTAGAACCGTTGTCTGACAAGATGGATAACTTTATCAGCTCCTATGTGTGCCATGTCATCGTGGAGATGTTTCATCACCAAGGGTGTAAGTGCTTTTGGAAGAACCAGTTATTGATTGGGCCCAGACTCTCTGTACAAGTTTCTCTTTTTCAATTTTAATCAGTTCCACTCATGAAAGCGTTAGCACTCGTTAGCTTGTCATTAGCGTTTTCATTCGAACCTATCGCTGTTTTCTTTTCTCCTCTCCCTCGCTCCAGTTTTTCACAAGTTCATCAAACAACCGCAGTAAGAATTTTCATCAAGCACGGTGAGTAATGGCTTCTCCTATCATTGTTTCTTGCACCTCTTGCCACATGTACAGTTTATCTATCTCTGTCGCTGATGAGGGATTCACATGTGATAAATGCAGGGAAATAGTTAGGCTGACAGAGAAGATTTCAGAATTAGAGACACGCATCCAAACTTTAATTGAGGATAGTAAAAATGTTAGGGCTCTAGATACGGCTTTGGATGCGTCTAGCTCAGGGATTCCTGTACATTGTTCGGTTCCGGAAACAGAGCCCCAGCAGCAGGGCAACTGGGTGACAGTGAGGCAGCGTAGTCGTGGGTCAAAACACCGCTCTTCTGTTCCGATCAAAACATTAAACAGGTTCTCCCCACTCAGTGATGCACCCACTGAGAAACCTGATGAAAGTGCTCTAGTTATTGGTGATTCTATTGTACGGAACGTGAATATAGAGACACCAGCCACCATAGTCAAATGTTTACCGGGAGCCAGAGCGCCTGACATCTTGGCAAATTTAAAAGTGCTGGCTAATGCTAAACGTAAATACAGTAAGATTGTTATTCATGCCGGCGCTAATGATGTTCGACTTCGCCAGTCGGAGATCACTAAAAATAACATTAAAGAGGTGTGTGAACTTGCAAGCACGATGTCAGACACTGTAATATGCTCTGGTCCCCTCCCTGCTTACCGTGGTGACGAGATGCATAGCAGATTGTCATCACTCAATGCCTGGATGTCTAAGTGGTGCCCACAGAATAACATAGGTTTCATAGACAATTGGACGAGCTTTTGGGGCAGACCTGACCTGTTTAAAAGAGATGGTCTTCATCCCTCCTGGGGTGGCGCCACTCTTCTCTCTAGAAATATGGCAAATAGTCTTAGTGTTTATACTTGACTAACTGGGGCCCAGGTCAGGAAGCAGACAGACTGGCTAAACCGACCGTCTGCTAGCTGCCTCGCGTCACAGAGGTCAGTTAATTCTCAGCACATAGAGACTTTTTCACCTAGATATCACACTATAGAGACTGTGTCTGTTCCCCGAACTAGAAAAAACAAAAAACGTCCAAACCAGGTTAAGATTAACAATTTAATTGAGGTTCAACAAATAAAAAACAGAAGCAATATGGATAAACAAATGATAAAGCTTGGCTTATTGAATATCAGATCCCTTTCTACGAAAACACTTTTTGTAAATAATATGATCACTGATCATAATATAGATGTACTCTGTTTGACAGAAACCTGGCTAAAACCTGATGATTACATTATTTTAAATGAGTCCACCCCCCAAGATTACTGTTATAAACATGAGCCACGTCTAAAAGGCAAAGGTGGAGGTGTTGCTTCAATTTATAACAACGTTTTCAGGATTTCTCAGAGGGCAGGCTACAAGTATAACTCGTTTGAAGTAATGGTACTTCATATAACATTATCCAAAGAAACAAATGTTAATGATAAATCCCCTGTTATGTTTGTACTGGCTACTGTATACAGGCCACCAGGGCACCATACACACTTTATTAGAGAGTTTGGTGATTTTACATCTGAGTTAGTTCTGGCTGCAGATAAAGTTTTAATAGTTGGTGATTTTAATATCCATGTTGATAATGAAAACGATGCATTGGGATCAGCATTTATAGACATTCTGAACTCTATTGGTGTTAGACAACACGTTTCAGGACCTACTCATTGTCGAAATCATACTCTAGATTTAATACTGTCACATGGAATTGATGTTGATGGTGTTGAAATTATTCAGCCAAGTGATGATATCTCAGATCATTATTTAGTTCTTTGCAAAATTCATATAGCCAAAATTGTAAATTCTACTTCTTGTTACAAGTATGGAAGAACCATCATTTCTAACACAAAAGACTGCTTTTTAAGTTATCTTCCTGATGTATCCAAATTCCTTAGCATATCCAAAACCTCAGAACAACTTGATGATGTAACAGAAACTATGGACTCTCTCTTTTCTAGCACTTTAAATAAAGTTGCTCCTTTACGCTTAAGGAAGGTTAAGGAAAACAGTTTGACACCATGGTATAATGAGCATACTCGCACCCTAAAGAGAGCAGCCCGAAAAATGGAGCGCAGCTGGAGGAAAACAAAACTAGAGGTATTTCGTATTGCTTGGCGGGAAAGTAACATATCCTACAGAAAAGCATTAAAAACTGCTAGATCCGATTACTTTTCTTCTCTTTTAGAAGAAAACAAACATAACCCCAGGTATTTATTCAATACAGTGGCTAAATTAACGAAAAATAAAGCCTCAACAAGTGTTGACATTTCCCAACACCACAGCAGTAATGAGTTTATGAACTACTTTACTTCTAAAATCAATACTATTAGAGAAAAAATTGCAACCATTCAGCCGTCAGCTACAGTATCACATCAGACAGTGCACTATAGACCCCCTGAGGAACAGTTCCACTCATTCTCTACCATAGGAGAGGAAGAATTGTATAAACTTGTTAAATCATCTAAACCAACAACATGTATGTTAGACCCTATACCATCTAAGCTCCTGAAAGAGGTGCTTCCAGAAGTCATAGATCCTCTTCTGACTATTATTAATTCCTCATTGTCATTAGGACATGTCCCCAAAACCTTCAAACTGGCTGTTATTAAGCCTCTCATCAAAAAACCACAACTTGACCCCAAAGAACTAGTTAATTATAGACCAATCTCGAATCTCCCTTTTCTGTCCAAGATACTAGAAAAGGTGGTATCCACACAATTATATTCCTTCTTAGAGAAAAATGGTATATGTGAGGATTTCCAGTCAGGATTTAGACCGTATCATAGTACTGAGACTGCTCTTCTTAGAGTTACAAATGATCTGCTCTTATCATCTGATCGTGGGTGTATCTCTCTATTAGTTTTATTGGATCTTAGTGCTGCGTTTGACACAATTGACCACAACATTCTTTTGCATAGACTTGAATACTTTGTTGGCATCAGTGGAAGTGCATTAGCATGGTTTAAATCGTACTTATATGACCGCCATCAGTTCGTAGCAGTGAATGAAGATGTATCCTATCGATCACAAGTGCAGTATGGAGTACCTCAAGGCTCAGTACTAGGGCCGCTACTCTTCACGCTTTATATGTTACCCTTGGGAGATATCATCAGGAAACATGGTGTTAGCTTTCACTGTTATGCTGATGATACTCAGCTCTATATTTCTTCGCAGCCCGGTGAAACACCCCAATTTGAAAAACTAATGGATTGCATAGTCGATATAAAAAACTGGATGACGAGTAATTTCTTACTGCTAAATTCTGAAAAAACAGAGGTGTTAATTATAGGACCTAAAAACTCTGCTTGTAATAACCTAGAACACTGTCTAAGACTTGATGGTTGCTCTGTCAATTCTTCGTCATCAGTTAGGAACCTAGGTGTGCTACTTGATCGCAATCTTTCCTTAGAAAGCCACGTTTCTAGCATTTGTAAAACTGCATTTTTCCATCTCAAAAATATATCTAAATTACGGCCTATGCTCTCAATGTCAAATGCAGAAATGTTAATCCATGCATTTATGACCTCAAGGTTAGATTATTGTAATGCTTTATTGGGTGGTTGTTCTGCACGCTTAGTAAACAAACTACAGCTAGTCCAAAATGCAGCAGCAAGAGTTCTTACTAGAACCAGGAAGTATGACCATATTAGCCCGGTCCTGTCAACACTGCACTGGCTCCCTATCAAGCATCGCATAGATTTTAAAATATTGCTTATTACTTATAAAGCCCTGAATGGTTTAGCACCTCAGTATTTGAATGAGCTCCTTTTACATTATAATCCTCTACGTCCGCTACGTTCTCAAAACTCAGGCAATTTGATAATACCTAGAATATCAAAATCAACTGCAGGCGGCAGATCCTTTTCCTATTTGGCGCCCAAACTCTGGAATAACCTACCTAACATTGTTCGGGAGGCAGACACACTCTTGCAGTTTAAATCTAGATTAAAGACCCATCTCTTTAACCTGGCATACACATAACATACTAATATGCTTTTATTATCCAAATCCGTTAAAGGATTTTTAGGCTGCATTAATTAGGTGAACCGGAAACACTTCCCATAACAACCTATGTACTTGCTACATCATTAGAAGAATGGCATCTACGCTAATATTTGTCTGTTTCTCTCTTGTTCCGAGGTCACCGTGGCCACCAGATCCAGTCTGTGTCCAGATCAGAGGGTCACTGCAGTCACCCGGATCCAGTACGTATCCAGACCAGATGCTGGATCAGCACCTAGAAAGGACCTCTACATCCCTGAAAGACAGCGGAGACCAGGACAACTAGAGCCCCAGATACAGATCCCCTGTAAAGACCTTGTCTCAGAGGAGCACCAGGACAAGACCACAGGAAACAGATGATTCTTCTGCACAATCTGACTTTGCTGCAGCCTGGAATTGAACTACTGGTTTCGTCTGGTCAGAGGAGAACTGGCCCCCCAACTGAGCCTGGTTTCTCCCAAGGTTTTTTTCTCCATTCTGTCACCGATGGAGTTTCGGTTCCTTGCCGCTGTCGCCTCTGGCTTGCTTAGTTGGGGACACTTCATCTACAGCGATATCGTTGACTTGATTGCAAATAAATGGACAGACACTATTTAACTGAACAGAGATGACATAACTGAATCCAATGATGAACTGCCTTTAACTATCATCTTTGCATTATTGACACTGTTTTCCTAATGAATGTTGTTCAGTTGCTTTGACGCAATGTATTTTGTTTAAAGCGCTATATAAATAAAGGTGACATTGACATTGACATTAGCTGTCGTGTTCCCACTGATACTGAGCTCCGTTCCTTGTCCTTTAGGTTCCATCCACTCTTTTTCAATTTAACCACTTCCCAGATGACCTCATCCCAGTTCAGAGCATCTTTGATATCCTCAATAGTAAACACAGGCATGCTTGCAGCAGGAATATTTTTAATCTCTACATGAATCTGGAGAGCCACAGTCCGCGGTACATCCTCTTCCCTCTCAGCCTGATTTCCCTGCCAGATGGTAGACACCACCTCAGATCTCAGTGTACTCTCTCAGGTGGAGTCGGCCAATTCACCCATCCAGCCATGCCCTAAAGCACTCAGCTTGGTGGTACTCAGGACGTAAGTAAGGGGGTTATTATCTCTATATACAGTGAAAGTTGGGGCGTAGTACAGATAATCCTGAAACTTTTTATTTTCAGCAGGTGTGAGTATCCTTGAACCATATGCAATAACCTGTAGTTTACCACACTGTTCCTGGTACAGCACAGCAGACAAGCCTTCATTAGATGCATCAGTGTGCAAGACAAAGGGTAAGTCAATGTTGGGGTAAGCCAGGATGGGAGGACTGGTCAACATGTCTACCAGGTGAGACACTACCGCATTATGCTCCGAAGACCAACTGATAGGTGTTAGATGGAATGTGGTCACCGTGCTTTCCTCTTTTGGTAGATTTTACACTAGCGGGATCTTGGCGAGACTAATTGGGATGTTCTTGGAGCTTGAACAAGGGTCATGCTATCCGGGAGAAATCCTGGATAAAGGAGCGATAGTGCCCCAAGAACCCCAGTAAAGATCGGACCTCCCCGACGTTCTTTGGTTTCCTCTCCTTTATCTTCAACAATGCTTCCAGATCCTTAGGATCCACTTGGACACCTTCACTGGTAACCAACCAATACTGCACTTGGTGTTTAAAGAGCTCACACTTGGTCGGTCACAGTTTCACACCGCACTCCCAAAGGCAAGACAGCAATCTTTTCAGGTCCTCGACATGGTCATGGAAGGTCTTAGAGAAACAGAGCACATCATCCAAGTAAGGGGAACAGCATTCATCCCTCAGACCAGCTAGTACGCCCTCCATTCAGCGCTGAAATTCTGCTGGTGCATTGGTAAGGCCAAAAGGGAGACGTACCCACTCATAGAACCCCCAAGGTGTGCTGAAAACTTTCACATGTCGGCAACCTTCTTTGACAAAACCCTGATGGTAAGCACTACCTTGGTCGAGAATGGAGAACCAGGAGTTATCCCCCACATTATCCAACAGGTCTCGAATATGGTGACGGTCGGGATAGTTTTGCTGTTCAACCCCCGGAAATCGACACAGAGGTGGAAACTCATGTCCTTCTTCCTCACACATACAACTGGAGAGGAATTGGCTGACGTTCATTTTTGAATCCAGCCACGGCCAAGTAAGTCCTGGACATAATTTTTGACCTCCCAATACAAGGGTTTTGGAATAGCATTACATGAATTTTGTACTGGTTGTTAGGCAAGAACAGTACAAAATTCCTTCCACAAATTTAATGTTGTACAGTTTAAGCAAATCATCGTACAGAGGTTGCCAACAGTTGTAAATATATACAATGTTGTCAATTTTTTTAGAAATCATATTTAGTTGTTTTACAATATAGGTCATGCCGCTATTGGACACTCCGCTGATCACACATAAGAAATGATGAATGAGTCTAAAGTCAAAGTCTAAATCTAAATCATCTCTCATAGAGAATCTCCCCCATAAGCTATTAAGCAATAGCTTGTTTATAGACCTCTCTGCAGGGTTGTGGCTGATCTTTTCAGGGTCGAGATGAATCCCCTCTTTTTCATAACATTCATTGATGTAAGATGCTTTGTCAGCATCAGTGATCACATTGGATGGATAGACGGACGTTTGACACATAAACTTTTTCACATAATCGCAAAACAGGTTATCAGTCGTTTGTGGGAAATGCCAAACTTTATCGTCCTTTGCCACGACATAACCTTTCTCGACCGCTTTTAAAAGCTCGATACTGACCCAACACCCAGAGAGAGCCCTCTCCTCATCCGTGTGGTTACAGCTTGATGCCTGGTTTTCAGCTTGCACACAGGTCTGACATAAAGGGAACATTAGTTTTCCTCTGCATCTGTAAGGCAAGTAGTAATTTGCATGGGGGGTACACGGTGGCCTTGATAATCCCGTAATAATTTTCAATTGGTTAAAAATTGTTAAAAATTATTTTGGGGTGACTGATCGGATAGCTCTTCCTAGCCTGGCAGAAGGGGAATAAGCCAAAAAGAGCGTTTCGAGGCTTCAACCTCTCGGGAGCCGAATAAGTACTCATAAACGACAACACAAAGGGGTCGGTCGGGGTTGGTTTCATCTTGTTCCATTCACACTAACACATGACCTCTATTTTCAAACCATATGCGTTTTGTAGAATCTCAACCTTGTCATCAACCCTTCTTCTAAGAACACCGAAAGGCACTCCTGACATGTGGTGGGTTTTATGGGGTTCAAAGTGACATTCATGCCCATGAAATAAACATCCGTTAAATTAAAGCCCGTACCTTACCCCATCCTGTTCGTAGTAACCGTCTAAAAAGTAACGCCCGATCTGTACTTCGCCGTAATTTATTGCGTGGTGAATGTTTACATCTTGGATCTTTTTCACATACTCTAGCCATTCGATCGACATGTTAGAGTAAGTTTTGCTGTGTTGGACGTACATGTTATTATGTGTCAGGGCTAGTGTGCCTCTTTTGAGGTAGTGGGTTTTGAAGACCCCCATACAACGGCTCGCAAGAGTTGTGAAGTTGAATGGATTGAGTTCAGTACAGTCTATGAACGCTTCTCTGTATTTCATACATGCTTCACGTAATAACACGTCAATGACACCATACTCGTATAACCCCTTCCTGAAATCAAACAATTTACCCGAATTTACCATCCATCTAACTTTGTCTGATCTTAATCCGACATGTTTTCATACCCATAAAACTTTTTTTTGTCTGGGTAGGGCCCCATGTAGTTCTCATTTTCCATCTTGAATTGTAGTCTTCTCATATACTTAATCTGTATTTTTTCTATGCACCTGCTATTTTGTGTCTAACCTTTTGTTTGTAATCTTATGGGCTACGCTGTGATTTTGAATTGTAGTCTTTTTTTAAGAGGCCATTTTGATTTGTAGTTTTTTAAGCTACCATATTGATTGTAGTTTTCTCCTATACTTGATTTGTAGTTTTTCTATGCACCTGCTATTTTGTATGTTACATTTTGTTTGTAATCTAATGTTCTACGCTGTAATTTTGATTTGTATTTCCTCATAGGTTCACTACCTTTTTACCAACATTGTAGCTATTGTGACTATATATATATATATATATATATATATATATATATCCACGCTGTTATTTATTTCAGTGAAGAAGGCCTCTTGTCTATTAAGAATTTTATTGTACATAGAGTCCGGTCTTTCAACCAGCTCTTCGTACAAAGTTGCAATTCTTTCATTTACAGGATCATTCTGAGCATCATTACGTCGTGGCTCAGACCTTAATTCTGGCTCCTCCCAGGACACGTCATCAAAAGCGTACGGTGTCTGTCTACCCGTCTGTGACGAATCGTCGCTGCGTACACTCCACACCATCTGAAAAGAACATCAGCAGTTTAAATAATTAGCAGATGAAAATTGTAATATCAATTACCATTTTAAATATTTATAAGTATAACAATCAATTTTCTTTGATTTAATAAAATCATGAAAAAATATCATCTAAATAAAATATGCAACCGTACCTTGATCTATCTCGGGTTCAGCATCGTCAATGGATCTGTCAAACTCTGCTGAGGTATCAGCATAGAATAATCAGAGCTTAAAATGTTGTGAATACTCTAAGAAAAAAAATAAAAATGAAAAATATAAATAAATACATAAATAAATGAATAAAAAATAAAAAATAAAAATAAAATAAATAAATAAATAAATAAATAAAATTATAATAAAAATATATAATAAATAAAAAAAATAATTAAAAAAATATATATAAATAAAAAATAATAATAATAATAATTCAATAAATAAATAATAATAAAATAATGACAATAATAATAATATAATGAATAAAATAAATAAATAGATTGCACCAAAAGATGGAACCATATTATCTTAACGATAATTTAATAAATAATTACCATTCTGTGAATTTACTCTCTGTGATGGTTGGATCGATGCAATCATTCTTTTCTTTCTCAAGGGGCTGTGTAGTGGATTTCGGCTATTGCTAGCACTGCTAGGACCAGCTCGGGCTCGGACTTTCACACTCGTCCTGAGTGAGGTCCACGAAATTCGGTTGTGTTATGACTCGAAGTAATTACAGAAAAATAAAGAAAATAATTTCTGTTGTAATTAAGTTCTCATCATCCACATCAGAGTATTTAGCTATAGCTAACAGCCACAAACACTGGCCATTCACATACTGGTCCACTCACAAATACAAAGAGTGTAGAAAGTCAAAAGAAATACATTTTAAATTGTATAAAACTTTTGTCTTACCATTCTGGGTACCCGTTTCCCAGATGAGATGCACATCTGTTAGAAATAATGAAATACAATTATGTTGTACTTATTTAAAACACATTCACGTTTACACACACACACACACACACACACACACAAATAGAAATAAAACCTGAAAAACAAATGTACAAAGTCAGAGGAAAGATTCATTTTAAAAGTATAAAATATTTTCGTTACCATTTTGAGAGACTTGGCCTTCAATCATGCAGACATTTTCTATAGATAAACATAGTATAGTATTTTAATTCAGATATTTAAATGGATAGATAGCCTCACTAGACTAGATCATTAGACAATCGATCGCCATTTCCAAAAGAGCAATATTGCATTCAGAGTCAGAATCGGCGAACAACATTTGCAACACATCCTCACGGTACAACTTTGTATTAACCGTTTGGCAATTTTCTCTCATAAATCTCACCTTTTACACACACGCTATGAAATGAACTGCTTCCATATCAATGACACGAGAGCTCACTTTGATCTGCTATTTCCTCGAACACTTTGAACAGAAACATGGCATAATGTTGGTCTAGAATCAATGTACTACATGTCTGCCATCTAGTGGAAGGGAATTAGGGCTGCAACTAACGATTATTTTGATAATCGATTAATCTGTCGATTATTTTTTCGAATTATCGGTTTATGTACTTATATTTTAGTTTTTTTTTTCATTTTTTCCCCAAGTAAATTATTATTAAATGGTCTTTATCCTTCAGCATAGATTTTTAAGAGATTTTAACCATTTTGCACTGTCATATCCTCATCAAAAATATACCTGGAGTTGTTTTATTGTGTCAGTAATCCTTTGTCGAGCTCTTCTGCAATCAAAACACTGACCCATACTCTAGCAAATTTCACAAGTAGATTTCAAATAATGTTTTCACCATGGCAGTCCTTAGAGCTCCTAAAGTAGTTTAACATCCCGAACAAAGCTTATTAAGGAATCTTTCAGAACATATATTCACGAAGAATAAGGATAAAACAGAATAAAATTGCAGTGCATTGTATTTTATTATTTACTGGGGAAACAGCTTTATAGCTTTTGCTGTGAAATTGTAAACAATCCTTCGAAAAAAGTGCCAATGGCATGAAACCTGAATGGAACTCACAATTTAAAGTAAAATCCATCAGAAGTGGATTGTGGGGCTGTCTTGGCTGACACGCCTCTGCAGCATCGCGTGGCAGTCGGGGACGGTGCCTCTGGGATGGCAGACCGGGGTGGTGGTCCCTCTTTTTAAGAAGGGGGACCGGAGGGTGTGTTCCAACTACAGGGGGATCACACTTCTCAGCCTCCCTGGGAAAGTCTATGCCAGGGTACTGGAGAGGAGAATCCGGCCGATAGTAGAACCTCGGATTCAGGAGGAACAGTGTGGTTTTCGTCCAGGCCGTGGAACACTGGACCAGCTCTATACCCTCTACAGGGTGCTGGAGGGTTCATGGGAGTATGCCCAACCAGTCCACATGTGCTTTGTGGATTTGGAGAAGGCATTCGACTGTGTCCCTCGCGGCGGCCTGTGGAGGGTTCTCCGGGAGTATGGGGTCCGGGGCCCTTTGCTAAGGGCTATCCGGTCCCTGTACGAACGGAGCAGGAGCTTGGTTCGTATTGCCAGCTGTCAGTCAGACTTGTTCCCGGTGCGTGTTGGACTCCGGCAGGGCTGCCCTTTGTCGCCGGTTCTGTTCATGATTTTTATGGACAGAATTTCTAGGCGCAGCCAGGGGCCGGAGGGGGTCAGGTTTGGTGACAACACGATTTCGTCTCTGCTCTTTGCGGATGATGTTGTCGTGTTGGCCTCATCAGGCCAGGACCTTCAGCATGCACTGGGACGGTTTGCAGCCGAGTGTGAAGCGGCTGGGATGAGAATCAGCACCTCCAAATCCGAGGCCATGGTCCTCAGTCGGAAAAGGGTGGCTTGCCCACTTCAGGTTGGTGGAGAGTTCCTGCCTCAAGTGGAGGAGTTTAAGTATCTTGGGGTCTTGTTCACGAGTGAGGGAAGGATGGAACGGGAGATTGACAGACGGATCGGTGCAGCTTCTGCAGTAATGCGGTCGATGTACCGGTCTGTCGTGGTGAAGAAAGAGCTGAGCCGCAAGGCGAAGCTCTCGATTTACCGGTCAATCTAAGTTCCTACTCTCACCTATGGTCATGAGCTTTGGGTCATGACCGAAAGGACAAGATCCCGGATACAGGCGGCCGAAATGTGCTTTCTCCGCAGGGTGGCTGGGCGATCCCTTAGAGATAGGGTGAGAAGCTCAGTCACCCGGGAGGAGCTCAGAGTAGAGCCGCTGCTCCTCCACATCGAGAGGGGTCAGCTGAGGTGGCTCGGGCATCTGTTCCGGATGCCTCCTGGACGCCTTCCCGGGAAGGTGTTCCGGGCACATCCCACTGGGAGGAGACCCCGGGGGAGACCTAGGACACGCTGGAGAGACTATGTCTCCCGGCTGGCCTGGGAACGCCTCGGTGTCCCCCCAGAAGAGCTGGAGGAAGTGTCTAGGGAGAGGGAAGTCTGGGGTTTTCTGCTTAGACTGCTGCCCCCGCGACCCGGCCCCGGATAAGCGGTAGAAGATGGATGGATGGATGGATCCATCAGAAGGTTGTCCAGAGAAAAAAAAATTGGACACACACAAAAAACCTGCTGTGTGAAAAAGAGCAGTGAATACTTAGAAAAAAAGTGCATTTCAAATATCTTTAAACATTTATCTCTCTCATTCAGTCATAATTAGGCTGCACGACTGAATTATGAACTGGTAAACGACAAACTGATCACAGAACATGTTTGTAAAGCTTTTAATGTTAACTGTTAAAAAGCAATGTTATCAGCTTTTACGACTAAACATTTGCAAACAACATTGTACTGGAGAATCTGCACAAATGAAAGTCTTAGGGGCCATTCACAAATCGCGCCTAAAAACGCGTGGAAAACGCTAGGCACACCGCTTTCTCCTTCTTTCCAAAGCACTCGGGCAGAAGCGCCCCTGAGGCGTCTGCCTTTGCTAAGCAACCATGACGTGCTCTCTCCTTGAAGACGCGGAAATTTCAGCAAAGGATAAATGGATTTGCAGCTCAAATAAATCGCTTGCAGTAGCTCTGCTACTAAATTTATTTCAAAATGGAAATCCATATACAACTATGATCAGCTGTTCCTTTCATCTTGACTGAGCTTTTAACGTTGTTACGGGAAAGTATGAAGCTGATTGGTTAGTTCTTGTCACATAACCCGCGGTGCGCTTGCGGCATTCTGAAAAGTTGAAATGTTTTTAACTCGATGCGGTGCGGTGTTGGAAATAACGAACGTGAGCGTGCAAAAGACGCGATATGTGAACGTCCCCTTAAACAGTTCAGTAGTGCAGAGTTTACAGGTTACTCTTCTTTTTTGAAGACTGACTAAATTAGTTGACAACTATTTTAATAATCGATTTTAATCGACTAAATCGATTCGTTGTTTCAGCTCTAAAGGGAATACAAATTAGATATTAAACCCTAACCCTAACCATATAAGGAACTACAGTCTATTTTATTAAGTATGACATCAATTTTGCAACTTTGGCGCTTAGAGGGTTAATCTGGCTAAAAGCATTTTTCTCCGTGTGTCCTATAAGATTAAATCTATTAAAATAGAGAGAAAATGGAAAACATCTAATCAACCTTTAATCCTTAATTTTAAAACATGTCTGTTTTAAATAAATTATTTAACTTACCTTGGCATTCCATAGCGTCTCAGGAAAAAGAATACAAGGCCAGTCGTTCAAAATACAATCAGAAAATGCATGGAACTAAGAAGTGCCTGACTTTTAAACTAGCCGGTGGGGGGCGTCTACTTTTTATCGCCCCTCGGAGCTCACCTAGAGTTATAGTCATAGACATCTCTTATAAATATTGACTTGATAAGCATTTACATTTTATGGAAAAATATCATATTAAAGGTTTTTGAGAATACCAAGCAGAATATTTGTTTTTCGTATTGAATATTATACTTTAAACCGTGAATAGAGCAAATCTTGCGAAGGGTGTAATTTTATAAATAACCGAGATGGCAACCGGGCTCTATGGTATAGATCCTCATCCTGACGCTGTGAATGTTCTATCAATTGTTTTATAAATGTAGCACCCCTACCGGTCTTTGTTAATTAAATAGGGCAGTGCATCAGATTCATTAACTATGTGCCTACAGATGTTGAAGTTAGGCCCCTCTGGTGTTGCAAGTGAATTACTTCTCCTTTAGAAAGTATATATAATTATGTACTGTACTCAAATGTAATAGATATAATGTATTATATGTATACTAGAGTAAATAGTCAAGCACAAACTCTTAGATAAGTAACAAAATATAAAGAATTTAATTAAAACAGAAATAGCAAGTTAACGATAGAATTTGAGTGATGTGAGGTATTCACACAATCACACAGACTTTAAATCTAACCAAATAAAGCCCCAAAAAGGGCTTTATCTCAAATGGTCTCTGTAACAAAACTTAGAATTAAAGGAACGAGCGAATCCACTTGGAATTAAACGTAAAAAAACGTATTCACTCTGGATGTCAGAAATCACTCTGAATATTCAGTTAATAAGCGCGCTGAATAAACACAATGTAAAAAAAGATTAAGCTTTGTGGGCCCACATACACAAACACACACACACACACACACACAGTTGCAGGCCTGGATTGTAGCTTGTGTTCGTGGTTTAGGCCTCCCGCAGCTCCTTGGTCTTGCTCTCTCTGGCCCACCGAGGAAACGCTCCTCCCACGCCAGAGGAACCCCGAATATCGCAGCTATTTTGGGCGCTATCTGGTCCTCAATTTCCCCCACGTCGTGAAGGAAACAACACTGCTTCACGGGTCAATCAGTTCTGTTCAAGTGTTCCGCTAATTTAATAGTCTGGTTCAGATGAATAACGTATACGGGATATTAACATTCCGTGTAACATTCCGGGATATTAACATTCCCAGTAACATTCCGTGTGACTGAACGATTTGCTATACCGGAATGTTGTATAAACACTCACCGCAAACTCACAATAAACACAAATAAATATGAATTGTGTGTTTCACACGCAATCAATATTACAGTTCAAGATTTTAAACTTGTAAACTCGTAGATCATTCACCACTCTATTCCCGCATACCGCGCGTCTCTCTCCTCCCTCGCATCTCCCCTCTCCGCCTTGTCAATCACCCCCTCAACAACCACAAAAAAAAACATAAGACATAAGCGCGAATGGGACTTAACTCTTTTGAACCAATAAAATAAAGAAAGACCTAACTTGTAGGTTAACACCACGTTTTTCACGTGTAAAACAATCTAACTTGATATATGCTCACGTTCTTAAAAGCATACACTCATTCATTTATATATCAATGTATAAAGCAGTAAACTCATTACCTGTAAAGTATTATTTTACTGGGTTACATAAATATTGGTTTGTAAAACATTTAAATGATACAATATCACATTTAAGGCTGTGATAATAACTGACAAAATATGTGTTTTCATATTGAATATTATATTTTTAAACCGGGAATATCACAATTCTCACGTAGGGTGTAACTTTATAAATAACCACTAGAGGGCATCCGAGCTCCATGGTAACAGTGCCTCACTCTGCAGCTGTAAAATAATATGGTTATCACTAAAACATATGTGAAAACACAGCGTGTTTTCATAGCCCTTTGAAGCCATGATTGCTTCCTGCGTGACGACGAAAACATAAGGCCTTCCGTCACGGTTAGAATAGCTAGGTGTTTACATAACTAAGGGGTATGATCTCGTGCTGGGTAGCAAAATGTTTATGTCTCAACAGATGTCTGAATAAGCATTTAAATCCAAGAGGATACCTTCTGCTTTTACAATCATATCCGATGTCAGCTCACCCTTCCTACAGTTTCAGAAGAGTCACAGCTCGGGGGATACTAACCTCAAATAAACGGACACCGGACAACAGATGTAATGGGATTTTGTTATTTAAACATTAAAGTAATATCGCTCAGTTGCGAGATAAATGTAGTACATTTAAAACATGTTCTCAGTTTATCCACTTCTCTGACAGTGGACCGAAATGACAGGAGCATGCGAGAGATAGAGCTCGCTATACTGATCTAGTTTAAACACGACACATCTTTGTATAAACCTCTCATTTCAGGAATGGTGGACATACACACACACACATACTGTACACACAGCGTGAGAGAGTGCACTCGGGCATTACAGGCTGCAACCTGATACCGCGGTCGCGTAACACACAGACGCGTCTAGACGAATCTGATTATGGGAACGATCCATATAATGTTTTAGAGCAGGGGTCTCCAACCCTAATCCTGGAGAGCTCCTGTCCTGCAGATTTCGGCTCCAACTCCAATCAAACACACCTGAACCATCTAATCAAGGTGTTCGGGGCTTCTTGATAATTACAGGCAGGTGTGTTGGAGCAGGGTCGGAACTGAAGTCTGCAGGATGGAAGCTC
Organism: Carassius carassius; assembly: GCF_963082965.1. Classification (NCBI taxonomy): domain Eukaryota; kingdom Metazoa; phylum Chordata; class Actinopteri; order Cypriniformes; family Cyprinidae; genus Carassius; species Carassius carassius. Next base: position 437,802 of record NC_081799.1, read on the forward strand.
TCCAGGAGCAGGGTTGGAGATCCCTGATTTAAAGAGATTTGATAAAACACAATCAGCCCCACCATTTTAGCTATTATAAACAGCACTTTAATAAATGGGGTATTTTCAGAAAGTTTCAAACATGCTATCTAATAGCTCTATTAAAAGGCCCTGATCATGACCCCACTTTGCATAACCACCATTGGCCTATATCTAAACTTTCAATCATTTCAAAGGGTTTGGAAAAAGTTGCACTCACACAGTTTATTTCATACTTGGATACTTTTATTATTCTAGACCCATTTCAATCTGGTTTTAGAGCACTGTATATGTAGCACTGAGTCTGCATTGCAGTAGGTTACAAATTACATTCTGCTGTCCATTGATCTGCTGTCCTGATACTTTTAGATTTAAGTGCCACATTTAAAACTGTTGATTACAATATTCTTCTTAAAAAACTTGAGTGTTTAGTTGAGTTTTAAATGCTTAGCTTTAGAGTAGTCTGCCTTACTTAAAGGAGAGGACCCTTCTGTAAATTTCTTGTCACTTACTTAACCCCCTGCACCTATCCATTTTGGTGTTCCTCAGGGATCCATTCTTGGCCTTTTTTTGTCTTTGGGTTCAATGCTCCAGAAACATAACAATAAATATCATTGTAATGTTGATGACCTCCAACTATATCTTCCAATCAAACCAGGAAATGAATTGTCATTATATAATCTTTGTTTATGCCTTAAGTAAAGTAAGTTAAGACCTTAAAATTGTAATTCATGTACTAATTTCCTCACGATTAGATTACTGTAACTCTTTGTATATACTCCTTGGTTTACCTCAATCTACACTGTCTCTGTAACAGATGGTTCAAAATGTAGCAGCCAGATTCTTAACAGGAACTAAGAAAATAGATAATTTCTCCCGTCCTTACCTCATTGCACCGGCTCCTTTAAAATTTAGAGTTCACTTTATGATCCTTCTTTTGCATACAAGGCACTGCATAATTCTGACCTGGATTATATTTGTGATCATAGCCCATATAAAGCCTCAAGGTCATTTAGATCTTGAGTTCAGTTACTTTTATTTGTCCGTTGTTCTCATTGTAAAACAAAAGGGTGTTCAAGCTTTCTCAGTAGTTGCCCCAAAGCTGTGAAACAGTCTACCTTTGAACATCAGTGCTTCCTTATTACTGGATGCTTTTAACCCTTGTGCGTTGTTGGGGACGTTTTCGTCCACTAGGGGGTAAAGTTGAGTCTTATTTTGGCCACAACTTTCTCTGTGTTTGAGCTAATGGAATGATTTTTGGTGACAAATCTTATTTTGAAATTAAATTGAAATTTTTCAAAAACTCAACGGTACACTGTGGGCAAATTCACTAACCTTTCGGGATGTTCGTGGATGAAAACATCCACTAAATTAAACTGCTGTAAAAATGTATCAGATGCGTAAATCTATTAATCAACCTCAGTCCTGATCAAAACTACAATTTTTTTTTTTAATTCCAAGGTTTTAACTTTTTAATTACCAAGTTCATAAATGATGTCACTGATTTGGGAAAAAAAACACATAAAATTACATATTTTCAATATAAAAAGTGATTGTGGACTGGATTTTTTTACCTTTTATCACAGTCTTGGGCATGTCAAAGATTAGTAACAAGATTGGCTTTGATGCATTGTTAGTTTTTGTGCAGCATTAGATTTAAATTTTTTCTCCCTAATTTGCTGTTGGTGGCTGTTTTTGCCCCATTGACTTCCATTATAACAAAATTTTTTGATTGCAAAGCCATGACACCATATAATCATGCATTCTTGATTTGTGGTTTTCACTTTTGGGAAGAGGTAAAAAAATATATTTTTACAGTTGATCACTAGGTGGGACCATTAACCCTTTAAATAGGCCTGTGCAAAAAAAGGCTTGGTTTCTGGCTTGTATATGGAGTTATATGGAGTATAACAGCAAATTATAGTGTTTGTGTGTGTGAGAGATTCTTTATTGTTGGTGGTTTTTCCCTGTTGGGAAGAGGTAACATTTGTTATTTTTTACAGTTGATCACTAGGTGGGACCATTAACCCTTTAGATAGGCCTGTGCAAAAAAAGGCATAGTTTCTGGCTTGTATGGAGTTATATGGAGTATAATAGCAAATTATAGTGTGTGTGTGTGTGTGTGTGTGTGATAGAGAGAGAGAGAGAAAGAGAGGGTGTGAGAGAGACCTTTGTGCACTTACCTTGATGTACAGTATTTGAAAAAATCTAAATATGCACCTTATGCTCTCAGAACTACATGGAGTAAACAATAAAAAAAAGAAGTGTGTTTATGCACCTGCTTCCTTTTGATGGTGAAAAAAGTACAGATGGCCTATAAGTGAAATGCTCCTCTTTTCTTGACGGTAAAGCCAGTTTAAAACCTTAAAATTCTGTTAAAAAAATATACTTCGCATCAAATTTATGAACATAATGTATTATGAACCAAAATGCAATACCAACTTCAAATCGCTGGAGGGGTCACGCTAAATAATCATTTCTAAAACTTTGGTACAAGTCAAGCCCTTTCTCGTGTTGCTTGCTGCTCTTCTCACCATTAAATATCCAGCACGATGGCATGCAAGTGTTTAAATCCACGTACTTTGCTTTTGTTTAGTCTATTCGCTTGTTAAGTCTGACGTCACGTAACAGCGCTTCCATGTCCAAACGCTCTATCAGTTACCATGAGAAAACAACAAAAGGTGCTAATATAAACTCACAATGTGATAGAATACTAGCGAAAAAGTTATAATATTAACCTTTAACTCCATACCGAAGTACCAAATAGCCAGACAATGAAAATATAAATATAAAAAAAATATCTAAAAAATATTTGTGTTTGGGACGCTGTGAGCACGGAGACTGTAGTGTAGGGTTAGCATTTAACTTAAATTATCAATATGAATAAACAGTGCTCATAAACGGCTGCTGAGGTCATATTCTCAAGTGAAGCGAGTTGAGGCCTGGACCCGGAAACGGCGCTTCTTACGTCATCACTTAACAACTGAATACTTTCACCACCATTAAAAGGCAGGTGCATAAATACACTTTTGTTTACTCCATGTAGTTCTAAGAGCTGAGGTGTACATTGTGATTTTCTGAAATACATTAAGGTAAGTGCGCAAAGGTCTCTCTCACACACTCTCTCTCTCTTTCTCACACACATACACACAATATAATATGCGGTTATACTCCATATAGCTTCATATACAAGTCAGAAACTAAGCTTTTTTTGCACAGGCCTATCTAAATGGTTAATGGTCCCACCTAGTGATCAACTGTAAAAATAACAAATGTTACCTCTTCCCAACAAGGAAAACCACCAACAATCAAGAATCTCACACACACACAAACACTATAATTTGCTGTTATACTCCATATAACTCCACATACAAGCCAGAAACTAAGACTTTTTTTGCACAGGCCTATCTAAAGTGTTAATCGTCCCACCTAGTGATCAACTGTAAAATTAATAAATTTTACCTCTTCCCAAAAGGGAAAACCACAAACAATCAAGAATGCATGATTACATGGTGTCATGGCTTTGCAATCAAAAAATGTCGTTATAATGGAAGTCAATGGTGCAAAAACAGCCACCAACAACAAATTAGGGAGAAAAAAATTAAATCTAATGTTGCACAAAAACTAAAAATGCATCAAAGCCAATGTTGCTACTAATCTTTGACATGCCCAAGACTGTTATAAAAAGTAAAAAAAAAATCCAGCCACAATTACTTTTATATTAAAAATAAGTCATTTTGTGTGTTTTTCCCCCCAAATCAGTGACATCTTTTATGAACTTGGCAATTAAAGAGTTAAAATCTTGGATTTTTAAAAAACATTTGGTAGTTTTGATCAGGACTGAGGTTGATTAACAGATTTATGCAAAAACAATTGAAAAAAATATGAATCTGATACATTTTTAAAGCAGTTTATTTGAGTGGATGTTTTCATCCCAAACAACTCGAAAGGGTAGTGAATTTGAACAATCCACAAGGGTTAAATCCATCTTAAATACTTATTTTTACTCTTTAGCTTTTGAGTGATGCTATATACTGTATGTGTTTTAAATAGTTGAATTTGTGTTAAATTGTGTTAAATTATGTATTTACATTAATTTTCTTTGATACTTGTTTTGTTTTCCTTTGTCTCTTTTTTCTCTTTTCATTTTCTCTTTTAAATTAAGATTATTTTTTTATTATATAGCACTTTGGAGCAACTAAGGTTGTGTTAAATAAATTTGCCTTGTCTTGCCTACACTACCAAAAAGCCAGTTTTTCTTCAGGATGATGGAACCAGAAATGCTAAAATGCTAACTTGGGTTTGGCCTACAAAATAGATCACCCATCCAGCACTCTATTGTACAATTGGAACAGACAAAACACAGCTGCTGTGATTAAATGTTGAAGGTATGAATTACAGTGTTATTTATAAGGTTCCTTTAAGAATGTGTTTTTTCAGCACTGCGCATTGGAGTTTTGTTCTGCGCAAGCTCACATACCAAGACCAGCTCTGTCCTCTTTCATTAAAAGTGTGCTTACAAAGCTTGTATGCAATTTTGACAAATAATTATGCCCTAGTGATGTGATAAGGCACTTCACTGAAAATAAAGAGTGATTTCCAAAGGTTAGAATACTTCAGAAGAGACCACGCTTCTCGACAACTAAGACCTAGAAATGTAGCAGGCATCTAAATCTATTTTTATTCCAAGTGAACCTGTTGTAGTGTCATTAACATGCGCCATTTGGTTAGTCAAAGAGACTTAGATTAAGTAGGTGTTGATCTGTCGCTGCGTCTGAAATGGCATGCTTCCTTACTATATAGTACGCAAAAAGCAGTAGGCAAGTAAATAAGTATGTTTGGGTTCTCGGTATTCATAAAAGAGTAGGCGCGAAATTCAGACATACATATTCTTAATTTGCTTTCTAATATGCCTACTTAGTCAAAGTCAAAGTCACCTTTATTTATATAGGGCTTTAAACAAAATACATTGCGTCAAAGCAACTGAACAACATTCATTAGGAAAACAGTGTCAATAATGCAAAATGATAGTTAAAGGCAGTTCATCATTGAATTCAGTTATGCCATCTCTGTTCAGTTAAATAGTGTCTGTGCATTTATTTGCAATCAAGTCAATGATATCACTGTAGATGAAGTGACCCCAACTAAGCAAGCCAGAGGCGACAGCGGCAAGGAACCGAAACTCCATTGGTGACAGAATGGAGAAAAAAACCTTGGGAGAAACCAGGCTCAGTTGGGGGGCCAGTTCTCCTCTGACCAGACGAAACCAGTAGTTCAATTCCAGACTGCAGCAAAGTCAGATTGTGCAGAAGAATCATCTGTTTCCTGTGGTCTTGTAATGGTGCTCCTCTGAGACAAGGTCTTTACAGGGGATCTGTATCTGGGGCTCTAGTTGTCCTGGTCTCCGCTGTCTTTCAGGGATGTAGAGGTCCTTTCTAGGTGCTGATCCACCATCTGGTCTGGATACGTACTGGATCCGGGTGACTGCAGGGACCCTCTGATCTGGATACAGACTGGATCTGGTGGCTACGGTGACCTCGGAACAAAAGAGAAACAGACAAATATTAGCATAGATGCCATTCTTCTAATAATGTAGCAAGTACATAGGGTGTTATGGGAAGTGTTTCCGGTTCCGGTTTACCTAATTAATGCAGCCTAAAAATCCTTTAACGGATTTGGATATTAAAAGCATATTAGTATGTTATGTGTATGCCAGGTTAAAGAGATGGGTCTTTAATCTAGATTTAAACTGCAAGAGTGTGTCTGCCTCCCGAACAATGTTAGGTAGGTTATTCCAGAGTTTAGGCGCCAAATAGGAAAAGGATCTGCCGCCCGCAGTTGATTTTGATATTCTAGGTATTATCAAATTGCCTGAGTTTTGAGAACGTAGCGGACGTAGAGGATTATAATGTAAAAGGAGCTCATTCAAATACTGAGGTGCTAAACCATTCAGGGCTTTATAAGTAATAAGCAATATTTTCAAATCTATACGATGTTTGATAGGGAGCCAGTGCAGTGTTGACAGGACCGGGCTAATATGGTCATACTTCCTGGTTCTAGTAAGAACTCTTGCTGCTGCATTTTGGACTAGCTGTAGTTTGTTTACTAAGCGTGCAGAACAACCACCCAATAAAGCATTACAATAATCTTACCTTGAGGTCATAAATGCATGGATTAACATTTCTGCATTTGACATTGAGAGCATAGGCCGTAATTTAGATATATTTTTGAGATGGAAAAAAGCAGTTTTACAAATTCTAGAAACGTGGCTTTCTAAGGAAAGATTGCGATTAAATAGCACACCTAGGTTCCTAACTGATGACGAAGAATTGACAGAGCAACCATCAAGTCTTAGACAGTGTTCTAGGTTATTACAAGTGGAGTTTTTAGGACCTATAATTAACACCTCTGTTTTTTCAGAATTTAGCAGTAAGAAATTACTCGTCATCCAGTTTTTTATATTGACTATGCATTCCATCAGTTTTTCAAATTGGTGTGTTTCACCGGGCCGCGAAGAAATATAGAGCTGAGTATCATCTCCCAAGGGTAACATATAAAGCGTGAAGAGTAGCGGCCCTAGTACTGAGCCTTGAGGTACTCCATACTGCACTTGTGATCGATAGGATACATCTACATTCACTGCTACGAACTGATGGCGGTCATATAAGTACGATTTAAAGCATGCTAATGCACTTCCACTGATACCAACAAAGTGTTCAAGTCTATGCAAAAGAATGTTGTGGTCAATTGTGTCAAACGCAGCACTAAGATCCAATAAAACTAATAGAGAGATACACCCACGATCAGATGATAAGAGCAGATCATTTGTAACTCTAAGGAGAGCAGTCTCAGTACTATGATACGGTCTAAATCCTGACTGGAAATCCTCACATATACCATTTTTCTCTAAGAAGGAATATAATTGTGAGGATACCACCTTTTCTAGTAGATTCGAGATTGGTCTATAATTAACTAGTTCTTTGGGGTCAAGTTGTGTTTTTTTTGATGAGAGGATTAATAACAGCCAGTTTGAAGGTTTTGGGGACATATCCTAATGACAATGAGGAATTAATAATAGTCAGAAGAGGATCTATGACTTCTGGAAGCACCTCTTTTAGTAGCTTAGATGGTATAGGGTCTAACATACATGTTGTTGGTTTAGATGATTTAACAAGTTTATACAATTCTTCCTCTCCTATGGTAGAGAATGAGTGGAACCGTTCCTCAGGGGGTCTATAGTGCACTGTCTGTCTGATATAGTAGGAAGTTACTTACCTACTATATAGTAGGGAAAAAAAGTGTGAAGAAAGAAGTACGTTTGAAAACCGATTGATGATTGATTTATTGATAAAACAGTAGGTGAGAAATCCCTGGATGTCCTACTGCTTCAGCCCAGACTCTGAAGTGTTCATTGATGGATACTTTTTTATCCCAGTATGCCACGCGAGAGGATACATCATTATCAAATGTGAAGAAGAGCAGTGGCAAGAGTGTTTACAAATGTATCCAAAAATATGGTTCTTCGTGTTAAAATCATATTTGTTGAGCTACAGTATTGTAAACAGCTGATTTGTTAGGTTGTAAAGACACTAGTTAGTAACATTACAGTATATTTGTAAAAAAAAAAATTTTTTTTTTTTTTTTTTTTTGTCAAAACACATTTAACATGTATAGCTAACAGCTGAGCTCCAGTAAGCACATGTACGTCTCCAAAGTGAATTTACATAAATCATATACATCTCAAAAATGATTACTAAATGTCTATTTAAAATCTGCCAGGAAAATGTTCTAAGAGCATTGCAGATGAGCACATCACAACATGAACAGACATCTGAGTGAGTGATGTATGTGTGCTATTATGTAGAATTCACTGTCAACACTGCTTTAGATGAATGTAAGTAATGTAAATAAACTATATGATATCATCCAGGTAGGCTGCGGCATATGCAGCATGGGGTCGCAGCACTCAATCCATGAGACACTGAAACGTAGCGGGGGCCCCAAACAAGCCGAAAAGAAGCATCACAAATTGGTGTAGTCCAAACGGCATGGTGAAGGCTGTTTTTTCTTTGAATATGGGAGATAAGGGGATCTGCCAATATCCTTTTGTTAAGTCCAATGTCGAATAAAAACGAGCCGTACCTAACCGATCGAGCAACTCGTTAATCCGCTGCATTGGATAAGCATCAAATTTTGACACTGCATTCACCCTGCGATAGTCCACACAAAACCGTACCGAGCCATCCGTTTTAGGCACTAAAACTATCTGGCTCGCCCAATCACTGTGGGACTCCTTGATTACTCCCATCTCCAGCATTGCCTCTAATTGTGTCTGAACCACTTTTTTCTTGTGTTCAGGTAATCTATATGGCCGTCTGCGAACCAACACGCCCGGCTTCATCTCAATATGGTGCTGAATCAGATTAGTACGACCAGGTAGGGGCGAAAACACTTCTGCAAATTCGGACTGTAAACGCCCGATGTCAGCAAGCTGCGAGGGTAGAGGTGATCCCCTCCCGGGGCCAGGGCGAGGTATTTTTCTTTAATGACCGCTTCTGGCCCGAGATCTTCCTCTCCGTTCACTGCCGTCGCTAGCAACACTGACTCCTCTTCACTCCATTTTTTGAGGAGGTTGAGGTGGTAGATTTGCCGCGAGTTGCCTCTATCCGTTCGTACTACTTCATAATTGAGATCTCCTACTACTTGCTTTGTGACCTCAAAGGGTCCTTGCCACTTTGCTAACAATTTGGAGCTGGAGGTTGGCAGTAATACGAGCACTTTATCTCTTAGTGCAAATTCTCAAAGCTTAGTTCCCCTGTTATACAACTGGCTTTGTCTGCCCTGGGCCTGAAGCAAATTCTCCATAGAGAGCTGCCCCAGTGTATGGAGTTTTGCTCTCAGGTCCATGACATATTGAATTTCTTTCTTGCTATCTGAACGTCCGTCCCCCCAAGTTTCTTTTAGGACGTCTAGCACCCCGTGGGGCTGGCGTCCGTAAAGAATCTCAAAGGGGGAAAACCCCATGGAGGCTTGGGGGACCTCGTGCACAGTGAATAAGAGGGGTTCTAGCCACCTGTCCCAATTTTTTGTGTCTTCTTGTACGAATTTACGAATCATTGTTTTCAACGTGCGATTAAACCGTTCGACCAGTCCGTCCATTTGTGGGTGATAGACGCTGGTACATACTGCTTTAATGCCCAACAATTCGTACAATTCCCGTAACGTGTGTGACATAAACGCGGTGCCCTGGTCCATGAGAATCTCTTTTGGGATTCCCACGTGGGAGATTAAATAAAACAGGGCGTCCGCCACACTCTTTGCCGAGATGTTGCGGAGCGCCACTGCCTCGGGATATCGGGTTGCGTAATCTACTATGACTAATGCAAAACGATGTCCCCGTGCTGATCGTTCTAATGGCCGGATGAGATCCATACCAATTCGTTCGAAGGGGACCTGCACTAGAGGAAGAGGGCGCAATGGCACTTTTGGGGTGGCCGGTGGGTTCACCAACTGACATTTCCGACAAGAAGCGCACCATCTGCGCACGTTCTTGTGAATGCCCTGTCAAAAAAAATTGGGTCATTAGATGATTTGATGTCGCTGTCATACCTAAATGCCCTTCCATTGGATTACAATGCACCGTCTGGAAAAGCATTTCTCAATGGCTTCGAGGTACTAATAATTGGGTTGTATCTTCCTTTGTTTGGGCATCATGGGTCACTCGATACAAAGGGTCCTTAATAATGGCAAAATATGGATAAGAGAGCGCGCGGTCAGGGAGGAGGACCTGTCCATCGATGGAACGGACCTGCTCGAATGCATGTTTATGGGTCTCATCCTAGGACTGCTCCAGGGAAAAGTCATCGCAACTGGAAAGGTTTAGCCTCGCTAAGTCACTTGGTTCCCCTGAAGCCCCCCACTGGGTCCTGGCACAGATTCTCCCACCTGAGCGCTCGCCCCCCCTCCTGCCATCTCTTTTTCCCAGAGGCATCCACTGTTAAACACTCCAATAATTGTTCGAAAGCTGGCCAATTGGTTCCCAAGATTAGTGGATGTCGGAGGCGAGGACTAATGGCCACTTCCACATAATGCTTTTGTCCCCTAAATTTGATGGCTATTGCTTTTACGGGGTATTCCACTATATCCCCGTGCACACACCTCACCTTAACCATGCGGCCGTATCCAATGCCCCAGATTGTATCAGGCTTTGATGGATGGAGGTCTGGTTACAACCTGAATCCACCAAAGTCCGATAGGTAGCCCCCTTAATACTCACGGGTATTTGGTACAACCCGGCTTGATCAGGGGCAGCCTGCGGGTCGTCCGGGATCCGGACCAACATCCCCACCTCCATGACCGGGCACCGATCCACGAAATGGCCTGGATCCCCGCAACGGCAGCAGGCTGGCCCATGCCTCGCCGCCACCCTAGTGGCAGGAAGTGGGTCAGGTAATTGGCGTGGGGAAGCGGCAGGAGGCTCATCGAGTCCCTCCCGGTGAGGCAATGCCATTCCCCTGGCAGGGCCTCGCGACACGGCGGCCGGCTCCCTCGGTGGCCCCGCAAATCGGTTCCTAGGGAAAGGGACAAGTTTTGATGAAGGGTAAGAGAGGTTCTCATTGCAATCACTGCAATGAGAACCAGGTGTTAATCGTTTTTCACTTGACCCACTTACCACTGCTCGTCTCTTCACTCGCTCTCCCATCACAGACCTCGCTGAACCACGCCTCCCCTGCCACACTGGGTACACACCAAAATATTTTATACTTCAAAATCTTATGAGATTTTCAAAATGTGATAGACCACAAATATGAGGATAAAAAAATCCTAGATTTAACCGTTTTGCTCTTATAGCGTGTGGTGTGCCATGATGTGAAAAAGACAGTACACCACACACAAACAGATTTTCAACTAGAGTCTCGACTATGAGCACAGGAAATCTCACAAAATCTTGCGAGACTTCAGAATAAGCATGATGGACGATATTGCAGGAAGAAATTGCAATGATAATGTTTGGAATGATTTTATACACGACATAAACCTTCGTGCTGTTGCCACAAATCAACCATCTCTGCTGTCCACATCAATTTCCCTGTGTTCTGCGTCATGACTGCTTCCATCTTTCATCATCTCGCTTTCTGATTGGATATTGTTTAGTTTCACATGATAATCCCCAGAGCGTGCGGGCGTTTGTCCTCGGGTTGTCCACATGTTAATTTAGCTTGCTAGTTCCACTTGATCACTAGTTGCACTTGTTGGTTGTTTGATTGTTTACTTGTGATAAACCTTATCTGAGTGAAGTATAATTAAAAGTACAGGAAAAAATGCAACATCAATAAATATGAAATAACATCAAGATCCTTGTGTCACGACATTGTTCAGCAACTTTCAGCAACCATGACACCTTTTAGCAACTTAACCTAAAGATTTTTTGCAACACGGCCTGTGCCGCTAGTGCAAGACTGTGTCGCTCCGACTTAAATACGGTCAACTTTCCGTTTGGAGGAATTGTAGGCACAACCAAAGATAAGCGGTTGCCGGGGAAAATTTGGAAGTGACGCCAGTAGAGGCGAGGTCAAGTCTCTGCATCGTTGAGAGCGTGTGGCCGGTCAAGCAGACAGCAGCGGCCGCAATGAAGTCTGGAGCTAGGCGGCGGTGTCTGTCAGAGAAGAAGCAATCCTGGGGCCGGCATATTGGCCGGAGAACCGAAAAAATCCCCAATATAGATCTTTTCGTCTTTATGGGAGAAGCTGAGTCTGACATATAATGGCAATAGGTGCAAACCGAATGCTTATAAACCATCAATGGATAGTGATAGGTCAGCTGTATTTATACTGTGGTGTTAATTACTTGATTGTGGTCCACCGGTGTTGAATAGCCGAAGTATCTGACGAGCTCCTCCCAAACCTTGTTAATAAAACGTTATATGTTTAGATGAACGGATCCTTTAAAGCCCCAAATAGAAACTGTATGAAATATATGCATGCATTAATATTATAGTAGTACCTTGAAGAAATAAACTTTAAGAAATAAGCAGCTTTATTGATCGTTTGTGCTCAAGACACAAAAAAGCATTTACAAAAATCACATTTACATTTATTCATTTGTCAGACAATTTTATCTGAAGTGACAGTGCTCTTATTACAGGGACCCTGATCCCTCTGGAGCCACCTGGAGTAAAGACACACCAGTGGAGATTGATCCAGCAACCTTCTGCTGACTACACTACACAGTTCACTACACCACAGAAGTAATGAAGCATGCAATTGTAAAATTATAAATTATAAATATAAATATAAAATTAAATTTAGCAGTAAATATAATGCTGACAACATGAGATATAAAGCGTTTTACTCTGTGTAAATGTTTTACAGGTAGTGGTGCTCATGGAGAGCAGCATACAGATGTTTGGAGCAGACACAGCAGCAGTCAGATTGTAATATTTATCTTATTGATAATAAGAACAACAGTCAATAACAATTCGATTTATCAACAACCGTATCCTTATTCATATTTAGACGCAACAAATGATATACATCCAGCTACAAAAAATATGCGAAAAATCGGAAGTTGGACAGAAGTACAAAGAGTCGTTCTATCAAGATGATGCACCGCAGCGTCTCATTGCATTGCTGTGAACTTGCAGCTTTCAGAGCATTGCAAGTAGCTGGAGGATTCATCTCGTCTCGTCGTTACTCTAGTTTGGTCTGAACTCGCTATGCACCCTCCCGTTCACACACACCGATGCACACGCTAATGATGAAAGGAAGATAAGTAAGTGCATGCAAAATAAAAGATTGTATTTACATAATAAATGTGTGTGTACTCTCACTGTGCATAATTATTATATATATATATAAATACACACACATGCTTGTATACATTTAAGAAATATTTGCATGTACATACTGTAGCTTTATATATATATATATATATATATAGCTACAGTATGTACATGCAAATATTTCTTAAATGTATACAAGCATGTGTGTGTAAATAATGTATTAATATTTATTCAAATGTAATAAAAATGTATTTTTGTACATTTTTCTTAAACATATACATGCACGTATGTGTTTTAAATATACAAAATAATTATACACAGTACACACACATTTATTATGTAAATACAAACTTTTATTTTGGATGCGATTAATCACGATTATAATCATCACAGCCCTAATTCTAACCAATTTAACTTTCTATATTCATTGGCTGTGATAAATTAAATAAATACGTAGATGCTACCTAAATGTATGCTAAAGATGAGCAAGTGCCCACAGATACACATGTGAAACTAAAATGCAAGCAATCCTACATACAGTACATATATACAGTAATCAATACTCCAAATATTTTATTCCTTCCGCCATCAGGTTATTGTATTTAGACAGTAGCCACTTTAAATAGGATCCGTTATCAATAGCTTACATTAAAAAGTATGCAGTGGTGCCTATTTCTTTCTTCTTCTTGTACTGCTATTTGTCATCTTTGTTTAACTTAGCAACTTTTTAGCTGTCTGGCCTCTGTTTGTCTGGACATTTTGGATGTTGTTTCATGTGACCAATTTGCATTTCAAAGTCATGAAATTAGCATCAGGTTTTTTTTTTCTTAAAGGATAAGAAAGAAGGAGAGGCTGAGTAGGAAAAGGGTCAACAGGCAAGCTGTTTGAGGCAGGATAAGCAAGTGGATCCAGAGACAGAGGAGCTTGAGTAAATGGAAATAGAGAAAGAGGGAGACCAAAATGATCCATGGAGCGAGGGGCAAACAGACCTAGAGAAGAAAAATTAAGAAGCAACTGCAGCAACTTCTTCCGGTAATGTGCTTGATTTAGGTAACAAAGATACAGGGCCCCGACAGGTGAAGCTGAAAAGCTACCCGCAAAATAGCTTTGGTACTCAGAACAGGTCATATCACCACAACTGGTTTGAAAAGCACAACTGGTTGGAATATTCAATCAACCGCAATGCAGCTCTCTGCTTCCCATCTCGAGTGTTTGGCAAAAACATAAAACATGATGCTTTGGTCAGTAGTGGTTGCAAGAACTGGAAGAAAGCCTTGTTTATATTTGGCAAGCATGGGATGGCACACACACATAGGGATAATGTTGTTGAATGGAAAAGCTACCAGGCAACTAGCCGACAGGGATATGTTGAACAGATGATAGCATCTGCAAATGGAAGTGAGATAGCAGAGAGAAGAGAGTATCTAAGGCGAATTGTTGCAATAACTTCTATGTTAGGGAGACAGGGAATTCCATTTTGTGGTAAAAAAAAGAAGGTGAAGACGAACCAAACAGAGGCAACTTTCTTGCTTTTATGGAGCTTTTAAAGGAGTTTGATCGGTTCCTTCAAAAATATAAACCTCCATCAAATGCTACCTACATCTCGCCAACATCTCAGAACAAGATTATTGATTGCTGTGCTCAAGAAGTGACCAATGTCATTGTATCTGAACTGAAAAAATGCAAAATCTCTTGCCTATCTCTGTAAGATGAGGCAAGAGATGCACGGTCAGAACAGCTGGCTGTTTGTGTTAGGTACGTGTCAGAGGGGAAAGTGAAGGAACGTTTCCTAGAACTTACAGAGATAAAGTCATTTGATGCCCAGTCCATTGCTAACGAGCTGCAGCAGCAGATCCAGAAGAATGGTGCAGCAGAACTTTAGTGTGTAGCACAAGCATATGATTGTGCAGCTGTTATGAGTGGGTCCACTGGAGGTGTGCATGCATATTTTAGAAAGTTCCATCCTGAGGCTATCTATGTCCATTGTTATGCCCATGAGCTAAACCTAGTGTTGTCTCATACTTGCAGAGCTGTTTCAGAGGCTGTGGAGCTTTTCAGCTTGTTGGGGAGTGTGTTTTCTTTTTTCAGGACCTCTCTAGTAAATAATCATATGTTCATAGAGGCTTAGTCCAGGCTTGGATTGACAGCAGTTGAGCTTGTACAACTTTCAAACACTCGCTGGATGTGCCAGCTGCGATCCATTAATGCCATTCTTGAGGCATTACCTTCCATTTTTGAGTGTCTCTCTGTCATTGGATCCCCCATAGCTGTTGGTCTTAGAGCAAAGCTCTACAAGTTCTCAACAGTCTATGCACTACTGATGTTTCAAGAACTTCTGTCTGTAACTTAAGGACTCTATAAGCTCCTACAGAAGGAGACTTTAGAAGTTTTTGAAAATGTGTGTAGTAAGTCAGACCTGTTCCCAGTGCATGTTGGACTCCAGCAGGGCTGCCCTTTGTCACCGGTTCTGTTCCTAATTTTTATGGACAGAATTTCTAGGCGCAGCCAAGGGCCGGAGAGTGTCCAGTTTGGGGACCATACGATTTCGTTGCTGCTTTTTGCGGATGATGTTGTCGTGTTGGCCTCCTCAGACCAGGACCTTCAGCGTGCACTGGGACGGTTTGCAGCTGAATGTGAAGCGGCTGGGATGAGAATCAGCACCTCCAAGTCCGAGGCCATGGTTCTCAGTCGGCAAAGGGTGGATTGCCCACTTCAGGTTGGTGGAGAGTTCCTGCCTCAAGTGGAGGAGTTCAGGTATCTTGGGGTCTTGTTCACGAGTGAGGGAAGGATGGAACGGGAGATTGACAGACGGATCGGTGCAGCTTCTGCAGTAATGCGGTCGCTGTACCGGTCTGTCGTGGTGAAGAAGGAGCTGAGCTTTAAGGCAAAGCTCTCGATTTACCGGGCAATCTTCGTTCCTACTCTCACCTATGGTCATGAGCTGTGGGTCATGACCGAAAGGACAAGATCCCGGATACAGGAGGCCGAAATGAGCTTTCTCCGTAGGGTGGCTGGGCGCTCCCTTAGAGATAGGGTGAGAAGCTCGGTCACTCGGGAGGAGCTCAAAGTAGAGCCGTTGCTCCTCCACATCGAGAGGAGCCAGCTGAGGTGGCTCGGGCATCTATTTCGGATGCCTCCTGGACGCCTTCCCAGGGAGGTGTTCCAGGCACGTCCCACCGGGAGGAGGCCCCGGGGAAGACCTAGCACACGCTGGAGGGACTATGTCTCCCGGCTGGCCTGGGATGCCTCGGGGTTCCCCCGGAAGAGCTGGAGGAAGTGTCTAGGGAGAGGGAAGTCTGGGTGTCTCTGCTTAGACTGTAGCCCCCGCGAACCGGCCCCGGATAAGCAGAAGATGATGGTTGGATGGATGGGGTAAAATACGGACTCAGGCCAGTAATTCTGATAAGCTGTCGGACACTGGCATATTGGTACAAAATAACATAGTAGTTTAATTCTGAAGTAAATTCTTTTAATTTGTAACTAGACTATTTATATTAGCCTATAATTTACGTTATACCTCTTTGTGTGTATTTGAGTGTAAAGGCATTTTCGATATTAGTCTTATAGATTAGTCTTATAGAGCTTTGTATACAGAAGGTTTGTATGCTCTAAACATATTTGTAACTGTATATTTTGTATAAATAAAGACATTTTGACTAAATGTGATGTGTGTTTAATAAATTGTTACTAATGTATCTATTATTAAGTATTTGAGATTTTTAAAACAAGCAAAAAAATCAACATTGTTTCAGTGCCACGAGAAACATCGATTCTATGTTGTTTCTATGTCAGTTTGCTATCTGGGTGGTCTCCCAGCCTGACCAGCTAAAACCATCTTAAACCAGCTAAGACCAGCCAGTCTAACCAGCTAATACCAGCTTGGCCAACTAAAACCAGCTAAGACCAGCCAGTCTGACCATCTAAAACCAGCTAAGTCTAGCCTGACCAGCTTAAACCAGCTAAGACCAGCCAGTCTGACCAGCTAAAACCAGCTAAGACCAGCTAAAAAAGTGGACAAAACTTAGGCTTGTTTTAGCTGTTTTTTTTTTAAGCAGGGTTGTGACCTCAACCTGGCAACCTACAGCTCTGTTGCGCAATTGATATCTGTGCAGGTAGATGGAGGAATTTGAATCAAGAATCACTTGAAATTGCATTAGAAAGCTTAGGTGGTTCTATGGCGAAAAAAAAAAAAAAACTAAATATAGCTGCAAAAATAACAACAGCTGGTTGGAGAAATTAAATTTTCTTATCACAAAGCAGCATTGAAAATTCCCATGCTTTTTGCAAAGTACTGTATGTCACACTAAATTTCAGTATCGGCCACGGTGGGAAAAATTACGTAACGCAGCACAATAAATCCCAACGGCACAATTGCGCTGTGGAGGCACAAAGGGGCACACCTGCAATCTCAAACTTAATCAAAGTCTGCTTACTTACAATTATAATTCTGGGTGTAAGAAACACAAGGAAACACCTTCATGTTAAATACATTAAGTATTGTTCTTCATGTATTTAACATGAAGGTGTTTCCATGTACTTCAAGCATGTTCCGCATGCACCACAGTGTTTCCTTTTATGTAATATACACTGTATTATAATGAAGATAAATAAAAAGAAACATAAATTCTTAATAATTCTTATTAATAATTATGTATTATGTATTTACTTATGTGTATTTAACTTGCTTCTGACCCGCCCCAGACCCAACCCCCATCTGTCGAGTCCCACCCCCTCCAAATAAAGTTATAAAGAATCTGATCTAGATCTTTAATAATCTTGGGAAGCACATCTAACAATAATGATGTATAAACAGATCTAGAAATACCTTCCGCTTTTGACAGTAAAACCCTCCCAAATATTGAGATGTCCCTCAATAACCACAAATTACATTTCTTTTTAGTTTTTTCAG
Organism: Carassius carassius; assembly: GCF_963082965.1. Taxonomy (NCBI): domain Eukaryota; kingdom Metazoa; phylum Chordata; class Actinopteri; order Cypriniformes; family Cyprinidae; genus Carassius; species Carassius carassius. The sequence goes on from NC_081799.1 coordinate 455,510, forward strand.
TAATTGGTTCAAAATCTTTTTTCTTCTACACAAATTAAAAATTTCCTCAATAATAGATTTTTCCATAATATTTTTAATTTTTGTATCTAATTTTCCTTTATTAATAAATGCCTTTCTAATATCAAACTTCAATAATTCCCAATACTTTCCATATGATTTTTTTAATCAAAGTCAAAGTCACCTTTATTTATATAGCGCTTTAAACAAAGTACATTGCGTCAAAGCAACTGAACAACATTCATTAGGAAAACAGTGTCAATAATGCAAAAATGATAGTTAAAGGCAGTTCATCATTGGATTCAGTTATGTCATCTCTGTTCAGTTAAATAGTGTCTGTGCATTTATTTGCAATCAAGTCAACGATATCGCTGTAGATGAAGTGTCCCCAACTAAGCAAGCCAGAGGCGACAGCGGCAAGGAACCGAAACTCCATCGGTGACAGAATGGAGAAAAAAACTTGGGAGAAACCAGGCTCAGTTGGGGGGCCAGTTCTCCTCTGACCAGACGAAACCAGTAGTTCAATTCCAGGCTGCAGCAAAGTCAGATTGTGCAGAAGAATCATCTGTTTCCTGTGGTCTTGTCCTGGTGCTCCTCTGATACAAGGTCTTTACAGGGGATCTGTATCTGGGGCTCTAGTTGTCCTGGTCTCCGCTGTCTTTCAGGGATGTAGAGGTCCTTTCTAGGTGCTGATCCAGCATCTGGTCTGGATACGTACTGGATCCGGGGGACTGCAGTGACCCTCTGATCTGGACACAGACTGGATCTGGTGGCCAAGGTGACCTCGGAACAAGAGAGAAACAGTCAAATATTAGCGTAGATGCCATTCTTCTAATGATGTAGCAAGTATATAGGGTGTTATAGGAAGTGTTTCCGGTTCCGGTTTACCTAATTAATGCAGCCTAAAAATCTTTTAACGGATTTGGATAATAAAAGCACATTAGTATGTTATGTGTATGCCAGGTTAAAGAGATGGGTCTTTAATCTAGATTTAAACTGCAAGAGTGTGTCTGCCTCCCGAACAATGTTAGATAGGTTATTCCAGAGTTTAGGCGCCAAATAGGAAAAGGATCTGCCACCCGCAGTTGATTTTGATATTCTAGGTATTATCAAATTGCCTGAGTTTTGAGAACGTAGCGAACGTAGAAGATTATAATGTAAAAGGAGCTCATTCAAATACTGAGGTGCTAAACCATTCAGGGCTTTATAAGTAATAAGCAATATTTTAAAATCTATACGATGCTTGATAGGGAGCCAGTGCAGTGTTGACAGGACCGGGCTAATATGGTCATACTTCCTGGTTCTAGTAAGAACTCTTGCTGCTGCATTTTGGACTAGCTGTAGTTTCTTTACTAAGCGTGCAGAACAACCACCCAATAAAGCATTACAATAATCTAACCTTGAGGTCATAAATGCATGGATTAACATTTCTGCATTTGACATTGAGAACATAGGCCGTAATTTAGATATATTTTTGAGATGGAAAAATGCTGTTTTTTTGCAAATGCTAGAAACTTGGCTTTCTAAGGAAAGATTGCGATCAAATAGCACACCTAGGTTCCTAACTGATGACGAAGAATTGACAGAGCAACCATCAAGTCTTAGACAGTGTTCTAGGTTATTACAAGCGGAGTTTTTAGGTCCTATAATTAACACCTCTGTTTTTTCAGAATTTAGCAGTAAGAAATTACTCGTCATCCAGTTTTTTATATCGACTATGCAATCCATTAGTTTTCCAAATTGGCGTGTTTCACCGGACTGCAAAGAAATATAGAGCTGAGTAACATCAGCATAACAGTGAAAGCTAACACCATGTTTCCTGATGATATCTCCCAAGGGTAACATATAAAGCGTGAAGAGTAGCGGCCCTAGTACTGAGCCTTGAGGTACTCCATACTGCACTTGTGATCGATAGAATACATCTTCATTCACTGCTACGAACTGATGGCGGTCATATAAGTACGATTTAAACCATGCTAACGCACTTCCACTGATGCCAACAAAGTGTTCAAGTCTATACAAAAGAATGTTGTGGTCAATTGTGTCAAACGCAGCACTAAGATCCAATAAAACTAATAGAGAGATACACCCACGATCAGATGATAAGAGCAGATCATTTGTAACTCTAAGAAGAGCAGTCTCAGTACTATGATATGGTCTAAATCCTAACTGGAAATCCTCACATATACCTTTTCTAGTATCTTGGACAGAAAAGGGAGATTCGAGATTGGTCTATAATTAACTAGTTCTTTGGGGTCAAGTTGTGGTTTTTTGATGAGAGGCGTAATAACAACCAGTTTGAAGGTTTTGGGGACATATCCTAATGACAATGAGGAATTAATAATAGTCAGAAGAGGATCTATGACTTCTGGAAGCACCTCTTTTAGGAGCTTAGATGGTATAGGGTCTAACATACATGTTGTTGGTTTAGATGATTTAACAAGTTTATACAATTCTTCCTCTCCTAATTCTGCAATTGTTCTATATTTTTCAAAAATACCTTTGTTTCCTTTAAACATTAATTTTCAAGCAATTTGTTATTTAAAGGTACAATTTGTAAGATATTTGAAGTAAAATATCCAAAAACCACTATGCTAGTGTTATATCTTTCGTCCAGCTGATTACTAACAATATCTCTAATGTTTTCAACTACTTGTAAATCATGAGAAAATTCCCATTCTAAACAGTGACACGGGGCAGTGCAGTCACCTGTCGATGACATTAGTTACCCTTTGTTGCCGCCTTTACTGACATAGAAACCACATGACAACAGTGTCATGGAAAAATGCGGAAGTAGCTTCATGAAAAACTTTAACTAGAAAGAGATGCTGATCTCGCTTGTGTTTTACTCGACAGGTGAGTTGTTTTGATTCGTATCTTTACAGAAAACGTATGCTATTATAACGATCAACAAGATTAGTATTATGGGGCATACACGCCAAACACGGGGCATCGCGTCTCTAGACCCACGCGAGGACGCATCTGATCCATAGTCTGATCGCGTCTTTGCATTAGGCTTGTTTGAGATGAGCAAAATCTGCGCAGAACCGATCACCGGTGATCACCGCGAGATGCATGCTGGTTAGAAAAGTGTCCGAGTTTCGCCCGCCTTGCTCTGATGTCATGCTGACGTGTGCCAAAAAACTCTGGCGACGGCGAGGCAGCTGTGTCGGATTGAGCAGTCGAGCGCAGTTGCTCTCCACCGACTGCGCTGATCAAAAGTATGATGGGAAATGGCTGACTGACGACACAGCCTCATGCTCATTGGCTGAGAATGTCAACTGATACATTTTCTCTTTATTCTAAGAATTAGATTACCCATTTATTTATTTATGCGAACTGCGAACTGAACAAAAACAAAACACGCCTAGTGAAGTTAAGAATTAGGACATGCATTTATGTTATTAAAATTTTTTTCTTAATTAGAATTCTTCCTTGTTGTAATTTTCTCTTTATTCTATTGTATGTTTGTGTGAATTAATAAATCAATCCATTAAACAAATAAATGCACACATACATATCTAAATGAACTGTTTAGCCGTCATCTTTGTGTGGTTTCATCTGAGAAGTGTCAACTGTCACATGATGTCAAAACAGTGGTATTTCGATTGCATCCACTTTGTCTGCGATAAAAAATGCGAACGAGATCTCCTCCATTGGTGACGTTTGCAGGCGACAAAACAGCGAGATTCTGGAAGTGTCCAACTTTAAAGGTCTTTTTTGACCCCTCCTCTTACTGCAGCCGCCTACTCTCGCCTACATTTCAGGTGAGGCAAGGCGCATCTCAAACAAGCCTATTGACTTTGTATGTAATCTACTCGCGCAAGTCGTTGAACTCGCGTTAAATCCATGATTTATCTTTTTCCGTCTGATTGATGGCCATCAGCGGTTGGGTAGAAGACAACAAATCCCATCATACCATGCTCCTTCTTAGCGTCATCAAACCACGCAGTTGTTATTGTTTTGGTAGTGCGCCCTCTCGTGGCAGGTCCTACAACCTGTACCTTTTATTTCCAATAGCAGTGTTTTTTTGACTGATTTGCCTCATACCATATTAATTTTTATAAAAATTCCTTTATAATCTGTCATTAAGCAAATTTCTATCAATACCAAGGTCACTTTATTAGTTAAATCATTAGACACTAACCAATAGTCAATAAGAGAATGAAAAGATGAGTCCTTATATGTATATACTATGTATATTCTTCCCTGTCTGGATTTTTACATCACCACACATCAGTAAGACCCAATCATAAACATACATTATCCAATACACTGGAAGGGCATGGTCTAGATTTAGGAGGCCATCTATCAATAGTTTCATTAAATACAGTATTTAAATTTCCTCCCCAAATAAAATGTTGAATACAAGATTCAATATTTGAAAAAAGTATTTCGTTGTTCACTTTGTTATTAGTGGCTGACTAATTGACTACTATAAATTGTTTGTTATCCTTATCTAACACAAGCAATATCACTCTACCACAATCATCTTTTTCTTAGCTTAATATTTGATCTGTAAATTTATCTTGTAAAATATTTTCCCCACTGATTTTTCCAAAACACTGCATCAGAAGAACATGCGTGCGTTTCCTGAATTTAACAAAAGTCTACACTTTTACATTTGCAATAAAAAAGCTTTTGTCTTCAGAAGATCACAAATACCTCTGGCACTGATAGAAAATAAAGAAAAAGACAAACTTTTACAGATTACTCAAAGAACCAGAAGAGTAAATATAATCCTAACTTTAAACTTTTACATAATGGGATCCTCACAAATGTTAGGCAAGAATTTTCACAGTTGCAAATATTAGGGAAAGAAAAAATTAACAAGCGTCCTGTTCCTATACCACCAGATTTAGAACCCAAAAGCATACATTTCTTCTTTTCTTTTCTTTTCCCTTTCCCAAACAAAGATCAACCTATCTTACAAGTTACGGCCAATCACAGACTGCAACAAGATGATCATAAGTCTATGTAGCACCATACTATTCTTCAGGACAAATCTCTTTACCATCAACGAAAGACCTCGCTCCGCTGAAGTATGCATTTTTGCCTTCTTTCCTTGCACTCTCCACAGTCAGCCAAAGATGATTCCGTGCTTCTATGTCAAAAGCAGTCAAATCCTCCTTAAACTGCAGCCACAGCTGTACGGGAAATTAATTTCATGATCACCGGTCTCGGTTTCACTCTTCGGCCATTATCCGAAGATTTATGCCTGCCCAGACGGTGTGCCACATCCAGACCGTCTGCTACCACCTGTTTGTCCCCATCTGAAAACACTGCTTTGCATACTTCCATGACTCTCATTGTCACATTTTCACTACTTTGTTCAGACGACCCATACAAACGGAGGCATCATCTGTGGCTGTAACGTTCCTGTCCATTTATTTTTGTGTTCATTTGAGTGCATTCACATTTTTAGCATTTTTTTTCTTTCTGCAGAACCTTCATATCATCATGCACTGCGGTGAGATATTTGCTCAAAGCTTCAATGTTGGAAGAATTCTCTTTAACCATTGTTTCAAGTTGGTTGGATCACTCATTGATTTTTGCTTGGTGTGTTCGGACAAGACTAACAACTTCCTCTGCTTTTTACTTTAATGAGTGAGTTTCGTTAAAACTTCTCTTCTCTTTTATAGTATAGACCTCCTTCTCTGCGCCAAAATCCAAGATTTTTCTGAATTGTGCAGTGAAACTGATGTTGATTTCACAATTCAATATATTCTCGATGCACTACTCCAACGTCAATATTTATTCAAATTCGGCAACTATTAAAAATATATCAATAGTAGTTAGCAATTTTATGGAATTTATATGTCCATTGTGAGAAATACCCGATTTGTTTCTCAGCTTAGAGAACCACGACTTTCCACGGCGCCATCTTGGAGCTCACCCGACTACAGGAGACTGCAGTCAGTCATATCTTGGAAGTTGTTGTGCTTGTTGTAACACTATAGGTCACATGATAATGTAAACATGGCGGATCCCATTTCTACCATAGACTGTATAAAAACATGGACGTAGGGTCCGTGACGTCACCCGTACACTCCTGAAGAGCATTTTTGAAGCTCAAAGTATGCAGAGCGGGCCATCGGCATCTTGGCAGCGCGTCACTACGCGACTCTCCCGGACAATTGAAAATGGGAAAAAAGGCGGGAGCTGGTTACTACGACGTCACTCGTTTGCGGAAGTAGCTAACGTTAAACATGGATGTCAACAACAGTGTAGTCAACAGCGGAGCTCTTTTTGCAATATTAAAGTTATTTTCCCAACGGAGCCAGCACAATTACAATCTTCTCGTTTTAAGAAGAAAATTAAAAAGGAGGAGAGCAAGGTTTTTGACCATGGTGTTTTGTGGAGCAGTGTTAGCAGCCAGGAGTGGTGGGATACTGATGTGAGTGGCTTCACTAATACAGAATTCATCAGTTTATCTTCTCGTTCCCGCCTACTTCAACGCAGAATTATGACGTTTGTAGCGTATCAATGACGTACGGGTCAGATACATGTGGCCTGGCTGTTCAGACGGAGGTCGCATTTCAAAAGATCGGATACTATCGGATTCAGGACCACATACCCACATAATTGGCCTGGGTCACATTTGAAAAGATCGGATCTGTGTCGTTCAGACTGTCATGAAAAGATCAGATACGGGTCGCATAGGGGCAAAAAAATCGGAATTGGGTCTTTTCAGCCTGCAGTGTGAACGTAGCCTTTGACTCGCACCTCTGTCTCCCTGTGAGAATGTGGGATCCATGTGCACAGTGACAGTCAAATCCAGTGGAGCTCCATTCCAGTGTCACATCCACAGCAGCCCACACACGCGGACAGCGACAAGACACCAGATAAAACACTTGAAATAAGCAGTTGAAATAATAAAATAATACAATACAATAATATCTCTTCTTCCTGCAGAAGCGTGAATGCGACTCTCGCACTTCAGCGGTGTGAAAGCACTGGAGTGAATCTTGACGTAAGCTGTATCCCAAAGTTGATTGTACACACTTCTAAGGCCAAGGACTTCAAAGTCTGAATCCTTCAGATGTATCCGCTGTTATGGTTGGCAGCTGTAGTTAGCAAAAATTTGTTAATATTGTGACAATTAAGGTTAGTTTTGTAAGGGTGGTTTGCCTACAGAGGTTCAGGCTGTAGGATTGCCGAAAGGACTAAAGAAACGTTATCAGCACGATGTTATAAAACTGTACATTTCTAGTCTATTACCACCCACTGCCACTTATACCAACGACGGAAATAAGCGCAGTTACAATAGCTAAATATGTGGGAGAGCGTTGCTATTAAGTGACTATACTGTATTGCAATAGGTAGCACTTCAAAGTTAATATTGAGTCAAGACTAGTTAGCACATAATTAATAATTAAAATGATTTAATAACAATACTTTGTTATGGTTACACTTGAATTGGTTACAGAAAAGATGAAGGATAGTAAAACTTATAGTTAATTGTACCAAACATGTATGTAAAATATTACCTGAGAAGGAAAGAGAGAGGGGGAGATAGTAAGTGAAGTGACATTCGGCCAAGTATGGTGACCCATACTCAGAATTTGTGCTCTGCATTTAACCCATCCAAAGTGCGCACACACACAGAGCAGTGAACACACACACACACACACACTGTGAACACACACCCGGAGCAGTGGGCAGCCATTTATGCTGCGGCGCCCGGGGAGCAGTTGGGGGTTCGGTGCCTTGCTCAAGGGCACCTAAGTCATGGTATTGAGGGTATAGAGAGTTATGAGAGTACATGGTATAGAGAGAGGGAGAAATAGAGGGAGAGAGGGCAAGGCCCTGAGAAGAGAGTTCCAGCAAAGGAAAGAGTCAGCAAAGAAAAGCCAGAAGAGAGAAAAAGCCTAGAGCAACATTCACAGTCTTCTTTTATCCCTTCCTTGACCATGTGACTGAAACCCAAATGTGAGACATTCAACCTGACCAATCAGCAGACTACAGCTTCACCCATTGTGCAAAAGGTGTGACAATTAGCAGACCCCCAATGTAAACACATGCTGGCCTTGATTGATATCATCACTTTAATGCCATCAGGAATGCCAAATGGGCCTTTTGTTACTCAAGATAGTTTGGGAAAGGAAAAACAGAAGTCTTTTGATCATTTTGACCTTACAGTTTCATTTTCAAAATAACCAGTGGGGGACTGTCACAAAGCACATTCATTAAGTATTTAGTACAAATGTGATGTAGGTTACTAAGTGTGTAATCTCAAGTTGTCCCAGGTTTGAAATTTTTTATTTTCTATATGAACTACATTATTTCTTTAGCTAAGGATTTAAATATAACTAGTAGCTTTAGTAAACTACTTGTAGCTACTAAAAGTAGTTTACTAAAGTATCTCAATATTTCTTCCACTGATTACAAACCCGATTCCCAAAAAGTTGGGACAATGTACAAACAGTGAATAAAAACAGAATGCAATGATCTGGAAGTTTCAAATTTCAATATTTTATTCAGAATACAACATAGATGACATATCAAATATTTAAACTGAGAAAATGTATCATTTTAAGGGAAAAAATATGTTGATTTTAAATTTCATAGCATCAACACATCTCAAAAAAGTTGGGACAAGGCCATGTTTACCACTGTGTGGCATCCCCTCTTCTTTTTATAACAGTCTGCAAACATCTGGGTACTGAGGAGACAAGTTGCTCAAGTTTAGGAAAAGGAACGTTGTCCCCATTCTTGTCGAATACAGGCATTTAGTTGCTCAACTGTCTTAGGTCTTCTTTGGCGCATCTTGCTCTTTATTATAGGCTAAAATGTTTTCTTTGGATGATATTATGCACTGTAAATGATGATAACTTCAAACTCTTGCCATTTTTCTCTGAGAAATCATCTTTAATCTTGACTTCTGAGAGTCACTGCCACTCTGAGAGGCTCTTTTTATACCCAATCATGTTGCCAATTGACCTAATAAGTTGCAAATTGGTCCTCCAGCTGTTCCTTATATGTACATGTAACTTTTCTGGCCTCTTATTGCTACCTGTCCCCACTTTTTAGGAATGTGTAGCTCTCATGAAATCCAAAATGAGCCAATATTTGGCATGACATTTCAAAATGTCTCACTTTCAACATTTGATATGTTATCTATATTCTATTGTAAAAAAAAAAAAAAAAGTTTATGAGATTTGTAAATTATTCCATTCCTTTTTTTACTCACAATTTGTACAGTGTCACAACTTTTTTGTAATTGGGTTTGTACTTTGTCATAGCTCTAAACAATTTCTCTTTACCCTCTTTCCCTAAATCAGACCAGACCCCGATACTGCAGAATAAAGCTGAATGTGGCAGCACTGGACAGGTTTTTACTAGTTTTGGCAGGTAGAAGGGAGGCCCTGACAGTGCTGCTGGATCTTCTGAGAAGTGCCACAGTCCAGACCCTAGTGTTTCTGGTCTGTCTCCCAGTAGTACATCACACAGAGTGGTCTCCAGAGTGTCTGACATGTGCCTCGTTCCACTGTCACTGCATTGTCCTCCGAGTCGCTGGGGAAGGTGCTGCAGTTTTGGGCTGGGCCTCTACCAACAGCTCCCCTTGCCAATACCCACTGCACAAGTCCAAAGAGCTGAGCCAATAGGATCCAGCTACATAATCCAACGTGTCGTCAATGCGCAGCAGTGGGTATGAGTCCTTGCGGGTGTGCCATCCCCCATTTTCTTCCACACCATGACCATAGGTGGAGCCCAGGGACTGTGCAAGGGCTCAATAATGCCATAAGCTGCCATATCTCGCATCATTTCTTCAATGGAAATGAAAATGGAGCATATGGTGGTAGCGGCTGGGATGCGCTTGTCTGAGCTGCGATACTCCCTCAGGTCTCCCCATGCAGCTCTCGTGCAGCGGCTGGAGCTGGTGAGCACTGGTGTCAAGGCAGTGGCTGCGGGGCTCTGATCCCGACTGGAGAAGCATGGTCTTGTTATCAAGGCAGAGGAAAGCACAGACAACTGTCACAGTTCATGAATGCACTGTTTCCTGCTCGTCTCAGGTTACGTCATGTTGATTGTTTCATGTGGGCGTTACCACTGATCATCATGATCAGCAGCAGCTGCAGCCCATCCCAACGGCCTACTTAATGCACTGTCTTACATCTGTCCGGTAAAAGGCCAAGCCCGGTAGTAAGTATGAGGCTACTATCGGGTGGGATCTCCTCTGAAAAGACCTCATCATCATCTACGCTCCTTCCATTAAGACTAAGATGGTCAGTACGATCCCACGACTGTCATGCACTCCTGGAGTACGGGACTAAAGGAAATTTCATGGACCATGCACTTGCACACAAACTTCAGATTCCTCTCAAACCCCTCACCCACCGGATCGCTGTTCATGCCCTCAATGGTCAAAAACTTCCTGTCATCTCACTCACCACTGAAGACATCACACTCATCACATCAGGCAACCACACTGAGATCACCTCCTTCTACATTCTCGACTCTCCCCTTGCACCCATAGTTTTTGAACACCCCTGGCTCCTCCGTCACAACCCCAAAGTGGACTGGCAACTTCATTCTATACCATCTTGGAGTAATAAGTGTAGGGGAATTTACAGTTAAAACCCAAGGACCAGATATGTTGCAATGAAGACCAGGAGTCAGAGATGAGTTCAATTAATAATAATAATTTTACTTGAAGAAAATAGTTTGCAGTTTCATCAGCAGAAGTCAGCTTCAGTACTCTCGATGGAGTACGTAGGCCGCCCCCGTACAACTCAAAATCAACCACAGCTATACCCTGACAGAGGATACTAATTGCGTCAATACATAAGTCAACAAAATTCTGATTGTTTCAAAACCTAGATAAACTCTCCAGAGACGTTTATCTGATACGCTGGACACTGGCAGTTGATTGTTTGTCCTGGGACTGTCTGAGCTTCTCCCTGTACAGACAGGCACTAACACACATACACAGAGAACTTATCTAAAATTCAAGGCTTTCTAGCACTGGCGAGTGTCTTATCATTACGGTTGGATACACACACATAATATGTGGACATTAATCTTGAGGAAAAGAATTACAGGGTAGAACAGGATTCTTTAATATCTCATAAGCGCACATAAGGTTACACATTTCACTCTTGCCATAACTTGATTAATAGTCAAACAAGAAATCATGTAATAATATAATTAATATCAGTATGAAGGATATGGCAACTCGGCATCCACTCCTTTACAAGTGTCATGAGTCTTGTTTTGTATCTGATTGTCCGTCTGTTTCTATGTCTGTGTTTCAGGAAGAAGCAGTGGATTTGTCTAACATCGTCCCTATGACTGTGCCATAGATTTACTGTCAGGTAAGTCTCCGCCTAAGGGCAAATTATATTCACTTTCTGTTCCAGAGAAGGAGGCTATGGAGAAATATATTTCTGATTCTCTAGCTCCAGGATTCATCCGCCCTTCCTCTTCTTCAGCGGGGGCGGGTTCTTTTTTGTGGGGAAGAAAGATGGGTCTCTGCGACCTTGTATCGATTACCGGGGACTGAAAAACATCACGATAAAGAATACTTATCCTTTACCGTTGATGTCTTCAGCCTTCGAGAGGTTGCAAGGAGCGTCAATCTTCACGAAATTGGACTTACGTAATGCTTATCATTTAGTCCAGATTAGGGAGGGGGATGAATGGAAGATCGCTTTTAACACCCCCAGAGGGCACTCTGAATACTTGGTCATGCCCTTCGGGCTGTCCAATTCCCCCGTGGTCTCCCAGGCATTCGTCACCGACATGCTGCGAGATATGGTCGATCAATTCATATATGTCTACCTGGATGACATATTGATTTTTTCTTCTTCTTTCCAGGAATAAGTGCAGCATGTCTGACGAGTGCTTTAGAGGTTGTTAGAGAATGGGCTTTTTGTCAAGGCGGAGAAATGCGCTTTCCATGCACGGTCTGTTCCCTTTTTTGGATACATCTCGTCGACTGAGGGCATGTGTATGTATCCCAATAAGGTTAAGGCTGTGGTAGAGTGGCCAAGTCCAGATTCCCGTAAAGCCCTACAGAGGCTTCTGGGATTCGCCAACTTCTACTGGTGTTTTATTCTCAAATTCAGCCAACTAACCGCACCTCTGACCACCTTGACCTCTCCCAAAACTACATTCAGGTGGTTAGACACATCCGGTGGGCACTTTTTTTCGCCGTTTGGATTTTACTCTCTTGTACCACCCGGGTTCTAAAAACATCAAAACTGATTTATTGTCAGATATTTTTGATCTTCTTTGATCAGTCCGCATTAAACTTCCTCCAGCGTACAGAAGAATTCACCCTGCCTTTCATGTATCTAAAATAAAGTCTGTGTTTCATTCTCTGATTAATCCGCCTGCCCCGGTTACGGTCCGGAGGAGAGAAGTTGGGTGCCTGCTAGAGACATCCTGGATCACTCTCTTATCGATGATTACAATTGACAGGTAAGAGAGTCTGGGGACGCCAAGAGGCATACTTGGGGTACTGTCACGGTTCACGGTTCATACTTGGGGTACTGTCACGGTGCTCATCTCAGGTTATGTCATGTGGATTGTTTCATGTGGGCGTTACCACAGCGGCAGCTGCAGCCCATTCCAACGGCCTACTTAATGCCCTGTCTTTTGTCTCTTGTTTGTCCGATCGTTGTTTGTGGTCCTCCATGCTTCATGTCTGTGTCTCTTCTGCTCAAGCAATCATCCTTGTGTCTTTTTGTAAATAATATGATCACTGATCATAATATAGATGTACTCTGTTTGACAGAAACCTGGCTAAAACCTGATGATTACATTATTTTAAATGAGTCCACCCCCCAAGATTACTGTTATAAACATGAGCCGCGTCTAAAAGGCAAAGGTGGAGGTGTTGCTTCAATTTATAACAACGTTTTCAGGATCTCTCAGAGAGCAGGCTTCAAGTATAACTCATTTGAAGTAATGGTGCTTCATATAACATTATCCAGAGAAACAAATGTTAATGATAAATCCTCTGTTATGTTTGTACTGGCTACTGTATACAGGCCACCAGGGCACCATACAGACTTTATTAAAGAGTTTGGTGATTTTACATCCGAGTTAGTTCTGGCTGCAGATAAAGTCTTAATAGTTGGTGATTTTAATATCCATGTTGATAATGAAAAAGATGCATTGGGATCAGCATTTATAGACATTCTGAACTCTATTGGTGTTAGACAACACGTTTCAGGACCTACTCATTGTCGAAATCATACTCTAGATTTAATACTGTCACATGGAATTGATGTTGATGGTGTTGAAATTATTCAGCCAAGTGATGATATCTCAGATCATTATTTAGTTCTGTGCAAACTTCATATAGCCAAAATTGTAAATCCTACTTCTTGTTACAAGTATGGAAGAACCATCACTTCTAACACAAAAGACTGCTTTTTAAGTTATCTTCCTGATGTATCCAAGTTCCTTAGCATATCCAAAACTTCAGAACTTGATGATGTAACAGAAACTATGGACTCTCTCTTTTCTAGCACTTTAAATACAGTTGCTCCTTTACGCTTAAGGAAGGTTAAGGAAAACAGTTTGACACCATGGTATAATGAGCATACTCGCACCCTAAAGAGAGCAGCCCGAAAAATGGAGCGCAGCTGGAGGAAAACAAAATTAGAGGTATTTCGTATTGCTTGGCGGGAAAGTAACATATCCTATAGAAAAGCATTAAAAACTGCTAGATCCGATTACTTTTCTTCTCTTTTAGAAGAAAACAAACATAACCCCAGGTATTTATTCAATACAGTGGCTAAATTAACGAAAAATAAAGCCTCAACAAGTGTTGACATTTCCCAACATCACAGCAGTAATGACTTTATGAACTACTTTACTTCTAAAATCGATACTATTAGAGATAAAATTGCAACCATTCAGCCGTCAGCTACAGTATCACATCAGACAGTGCACTATAGACCCCCTGAGGAACAGTTCCACTCATTCTCTACTATAGGCGAGGAAGAATTGTATAAACTTGTTAAATCATCTAAACCAACAACATGTATGTTAGACCCTATACCATCTAAGCTCCTAAAAGAGGTGCTTCCAGAAGTCATAGATCCTCTTCTGACTATTATTAATTCCTCATTGTCATTAGGATATGTCCCCAAAACCTTCAAACTGGCTGTTCTTAAGCCTCTCATCAAAAAACCACAGCTTGACCCCAAAGAACTAGTTAATTATAGACCAATCTCGAATCTCCCTTTTCTGTCCAAGATACTAGAAAAGGTGGTATCCTCACAATTATATTCCTTCTTAGAGAAAAATGGTATATGTGAGGATTTCCAGTCAGGATTTAGACCGTATCATAGTTCTGAGACTGCTCTCCTTAGAGTTACAAATGATCTGCTCTTATCATCTGATCGTGGGTGTATCTCTCTATTAGTTTTATTGGATCTTAGTGCTGTGTTTATATGACCACCATCAGTTCGTAGCAGTGAATGAAGATGTATCCTATCGATCACAAGTGCAGTATGGAGTACCTCAAGGCTCAGTACTAGGGCCGCTACTCTTCACGCTTTATATGTTACCCTTGGGAGATATCATCAGGAAACATGGTGTTAGCTTTCACTGTTATGCTGATGATACTCAACTCTATATTTCTTCGCAGCCCGGTGAAACACACCAATTTGAAAAACTAATGGATTGCATAGTCGATATAAAAAACTGGATGACGAGTAATTTCTTACTGCTAAATTCTGAAAAAACAGAGGTGTTAATTATAGGACCTAAAAACTCTGCTTGTAATAACCTAGAACACTGTCTAAGACTTGATGGTTGCTCTGTCAATTCTTCATCATCAGTTAGGAACCTAGGTGTGCTATTTGATCGCAATCTTTCCTTAGAAAGCCACGTTTTTAGCATTTGTAAAACTGCATTTTTCCATCTCAAAAATATATCTAAATTACGGTCTATGCTCTCAATGTCAAATGCAGAAATGTCTGACTTTGTTATAATAAATGCCTCTTTACTTGCAATTGCTTCCTGTCCTTATCTCCCGTGACAACAACAGCTTCTTCCCAGGCATTACTGTCCTTTCACCCGTGACATGAGCAGTTAGGTATTGGTTAAGCGGGCAATTGTGTGAGGAGGCCTGGCTAGCCATTGACTTGTAGTCTCGGTGTGGAGTGTCCTCCCGTGTGTTTCTTCTCTTCACAGTCTGGCAGAAATTATCTATGATTTCATAGCATATGGTCACATGACAATAAAGGTGAACAATTGGCAAGATACAAGGGGTGGGTCAACTTACCCACTAGCTCATCTTACCCCACTCTCCCCTACTGCATAACTTGCATTGACTTCCTATTCAAATGCATAGTGATTTTAAAATTCTGATCTTAACTTATAAAGCTATTCATTGGACTGCTCCTTCCTATATATCCAGTGTAGTTGCTCCTTATACTCCTGCTTGCTCTTTGCGCTCAGCTGGGTTATGTATCCTCCAGCAGCCAGCATATAAATTAAAAACTATGGGTCGTAGAGCTTTCTCTGTCTCAGCTTCATGATTGTGCAATGCTCTACCAGCTGTAATTATAGATTCTCCAACTTTGAATTTGCTTTAAGAAATCTATAAAAACTTCTATAAAATCTATAAAAAATCTTTTTAAAGTTGCTTACTGTAACTAAGTTTATACAGTTTTTTTATTTGTATTATTGTTTGTTTATCACTGTTATTTTATTATGATTGTTGTTGCACTTATGGGTTAAGAAACACATGCTTGTTGTTGTTACCTATGTTGTTACCAGTTGTAGCACTTTGGGTTAAGGAAAGCGCATTATAAATAAAATGCATTATTATCATTATTATTTATTCAGTCAAAAAGAAATTAAGGTTTTTGAGGAAAACATTCCAGGGTTTTTCACTATATAGTGCAGGTGTTTTCAACCTGTGGGCCGGCACGTGTCAGGGGGGGGGGGGGCGCAAGCATCAGTTAATTCAGACATTCCCTTGAGGATTTATGAATATGAGTTAGCAAATCTTTAGCCATCCACTACGGCCAAACTGACTCCCACTGCTAGTCAACAGGTAGAGCAGAGTTTCACGCTTATTGACAGTGTAAGAATATTAACAGTTAGTCGGAAATCTCACCATATCTCAGAAACAAGCTCAGCCATCACATTGAATCAGGTAAACTGGTTATATATTTATGTTTCAGTTTAATTACGCACGCTATAACAGGGGCAGTTCTAAACCCTTTATAGATGGGTTTCAGCCTCCCTATCTGTCAACTGAGACCCCGAAAACTGTCTTAACGATCAGGCCAGTGCTGCTTCTTCAAGAAAGTTTTTAATTCTCACATGTTTTAAGCCTTGTAAGTTTAAACACTAAAGTAATTTTAAATAATTTAAGCCCTCTCCGCACATGCATGGAATATCTTTGCTCTTGCACAAAATCGGAGGCGTGAGTCATGGAAAACTGCATACAAACCTGAATACACACAAAAAATAGATATAATAAAACAAAGTATCTACAATAACCAGTTTATGTTAAAGCAAAAATACAACAATAAAAAACCAAGGAAAGGAACTGCACAAATCTGTTTTGAGACTACTTTTTAAAAATGTATAATTAAAACCTTTGATAATGCTTAATTCAGGTGCGAAAATAATTTATATCTATGGTGCATGAGCACAGAGAGATTTGAGTGAAATTAGACAAACTTGGTGGGGCGCATGCCCAAAAAGGTTGAAATCCCCTGATATAGTGGACTGTAGTGGGGTTCACTGGGTGGAAGGTCCAAATTGCAGCTTCAGTACAGCTTCAAATAATTTTACATGATCCCAGGTGAAGAAGAAGGGTCTTATCTAGCGAAATGATTTTTATATTCTTTTTAATCTCAAACACTTGTCTTGTCTAGCTCTGTGCATTCTGGTTCATGACAGTTAGGGTTTGTCGATAAACTCCCATCTGTTTTCTCCTCCAACTTCAAAATCATTCTAAATTGCCCTACATCGCTGTTTTACCGGGGGGGGGGGTTTTGTAAAAGGTGTTTAACCTTCTTTGCATGTTCACTTTGTAAACACTGAGATGGTAGTTCTGCAGTGATGTAGGACAATTTTGAAGTTGGAGGAGAAAATGAGATGGAAGTTTTACCTACCCTAAATGTTTCAAATGGAACTGTACAGAGTATGCATGCACATTGCAGAGCTACACAAGAAGAGTGTTTAAGAATAAAAAGTAAATAATTTTTTAGAAAATGACTGATCGTTTCACTAGATAAGACCCTTCTTCCTCATCTCGGATCTTGTAGAGCCCCTTGAAGCTGCACTGAAGCTGCAATTTGGACCTTACACCCAGTGACCCCTATTGAAGTCTACTATATAGAGAAAACCCCTGGAATGTTTTCCTCATAAACCTTAATTTCTTTTTGATTGAATAAAGAAAGACATATTGAATGACATGGGGGTGAGTAGGGTGACCAATCGTGCAATTTCCCAGGACACGTCCTGGACAGGACGTCTATATTGCCTACAATATCTAGGTTTTGGCATTGGTTTCCTGTTTTCATACTTGATGAAGGTAATGATCATTTGACCAATAACATGCAGACATTGTACAAAATCGACCAATCATGGTGCGTGAGAAGGTGGGCTCTCCAGAGAATGGTCAAAGTGATGCAAATATGGGTACATAATAGTGTTCGACATGAAGCAGCACTGAGCATACCGATCAGTGTATGACATTAAAGTACAGTGAGAGCGATTCAAAAGCACAAGAAGCCGTCTGCTTTTTAGAGCTCTCACGGTACTTTTTCATACAAAAATTGGTCTGTGCAGCGCAAACAAAGCAAAAACGTGGATATTTTAGGCAGTATAGAAATCCTGGCCGTCCTGTTTTGGAACAGTTCACAGGAATTGATTCACTAGAAGGAAGTAGGGGAGTACACTTAAGCCGGATTCGGACAGTAATTGTTTCTCATGGGGACATCTGTAAAAAATCTCCATTGCTCCTCAGTGATTAAACATGCTCTCTGATGATAAATTTGCATTGGACATCTGAGCTTCTAATCATACAAACCTGGAACTGCGTGTCTTACATAGTCACATGATCATTAACATGTTCAAAATGTAAAAACCAATTACATAAAACTATTCACAATCATAAATTGTGGGAGGAGGTGTGGCGCGAAGCTTGCCAGCTATGCCCTTCTATTGAAGAGACATTTGACTGGGTCTAATGCTAAGTATACAACGACTATATGAAGAGGAGCTATCGAGAGGCAATTAAAAATAACAAAAAGTCTGGAGTTGACCCCCAGCACAGTCCTTACTTTTTTAAATGGACGCGGTTTTAGGTAAGCAATGTTATGCATTTTTCATGCAGCAACCTAATATATTTTTTTAAATATTACATGCTAGTTTATTTGTTGATATGTGATCGATAATTCTGCAAATTTTGTTGAATTAGTAGACAGCCAAATTATGTTATGGATTTGCATATCTCTTCAATCATGACAGCACTATAAATTTGTATGTTTAATGCCAAAATAACGTTGTTTTTGCAGGTTGTCATCCAATGAACAACCCGAGTCAAAGTCATCCCGATATATATAGCTCTGAAGATGAACAAAGCTGTGAGTGACTCTATTACACATTACATGAGTATTTCTGTAGATTCATTTGAAAAAAAAGAGGTTTTGACAGAGTTTGTGTTACATCTCAGTTAGATGTGCATGTACGGCATTAAACGGCAACCCTGACATGTGCCTTGAACAATGCGACTTTTTACCGATTCAGAGGTACTGTATACACATGACGTTCCGCGCTTACTGAGTATGCATACTACAAACAGAGTATCAGTACGGGGTGTCATGAGGACAAAATCTACAACACTTGAAATGCAAAACACAACATACTCCTCCCCTTTTACCTTCAGCATCAACCCCAACAAATGAACACTTTCGACATCATATGTTCTACTCTCGGATCTCCTGTACTTGATGTCATACTGATGTGCCGACAACAACAGAGCCCAGCGCTGCATGTGGTTTGCCACCAATGAGGGAATGCCTGTTTGGGAACCGAAAATAGAGGTAAGTTGTCTGTGGTCTGTAAGTAGAGTAAATCTGTGGCCAAACAAGTTTTGGTGAAATTTCTTGACACCAAATATTATTGTTAGAGCTTCTAGTTCAATTTGAGCATAATTGCTCTCTGCTGAGTTCATGGCTCGACTGGCCATAGGGCATACCGGGCATTTGCCCGGTGGGCCGATGGTGATTTTCGTCTTTTGTGGGCCGGCCGCCGATGTTTTTTTTTTTTTTTTGTAACGTTATAAACTATTAAAGGTGGTGGATTGGCCAATTGGTCATGATCGACTTTGGCTGGACCAATTACAGCCGAGGAGGTCAGAAGCACCCTCCCCCTTGCAACGGCTCAGCATCAATCACATATCATTGCTGAACAAAAATGGAGAACAAAAAACGCAAAGGAGCAGCAGGAGCCGAAAAAATTAGGGCCAAATAGAAACTAGCCCTTCAGGCAGATGCTGCCAAATGTGCTAAAATATCACAGTTGTTTGGTGGCTATAGCGGAGCTTCCACTTCAGTAAAATTAGCAAGTGATGGAGGCCAGCAGCCGCAGGTTGAAGAGGGAAAGGGGAGGCACGAGGAGGAGAGACCCGAGGCGGCCGCCGGTCCAAGTGGCAGAACTGAACTTGAGGTAAATAAGATTAAGAAGTTATGAGCTGCCTGCCTGCTGTCTATCTGGGTCAGATTATAAACCAAGTTTAGGTCTATCTTATTTTCGTTGTGCTTGCTAACTTTTTACAGTCAGTTACAATAACTCCTACTGTGTACTAGTTAGCATGATGATGACAGAGTTTCTATGCTGGTGCTATGATGTTACTGAGAGTGAAAATTCTCCCTTCTCCCGTTGATCAGCTGATCGGTTTATCAGCTGTTTGCTGGAGCCATAAAAGCTGCTAGTCGTGATCGGTTTGGATATGTGAGAGAGAAACATAAAGGTGAAACCAGGAGATGTCCTTATTGAATCATCAGAGCTGAACAGGTGATGGAGAAACAGGTTTATCTTTTAGGTGACATGAATGAGTTGAAGGGAAGTTATGAACTGTTTCTGAGAGACAAATAACACCAGGATCCTTTTCTACATAGCTGACAGCTATGTGCAGGGGCGGGTCTAGCAAAGTTTTGCCAGGGGGCCAGGTAGGGCATTAACAAGGAAAGGGGGGCACAAAGAAATACTTTTCTTTCTTATTCTCATTTTAAATGTCTAGCTTTTAAATGATTATCTGAATCTTACAACCAAAGTGGTCATTTGATGTTAAATGTATAGAAATCCATTATCGTTTATAGTAAATATTAAGTCTAAAAATATTAAGTCTCTGTAAGCCCAGTAAGCTATAGTACTTTTTCCTTTGGGAAGGTACCATCTGTGCAGTCTGAAATTATGTCGAAGAAAGATATTGAATCTATTTAATTATTGTAGAAAAATAATTGATTTCTGTGCATTTGTTTTACACGTGCATTAAATTAAAGTCGATTACGTCGATTAAGCATCATGAGGTGGGGGGGGGGGGTGGTTCCCTATTATTTATTTATTTTTCCTGGGAGTTGGCAACCCTATTAGTTAGGTATATGTAATTATTGAATAGGTTGTTTAATATTTGAGTGTTCATTATTGATATAGTGCACTACGCAGAAACCAAATGATTTGGCTAGAATTCATCATAAACCCTCTACACTTGTAGATATAATTTAGATTCAAATTAGGATTCACCAGATGCGATGCTGCACATTAACATAAAAGTTGCTTGGATTTTTAAGTAGCCTAACTACTTTAATGTTTTTGTCTTTTATACATAAATATATTTTTATTAATAAGTTGTGTTTTTATTTTATTCTTTTTAATGCTAAAATGTATCAGCAAAATCTTGTGAATGATAATTTCCTGTAATTTTACAAGGATACAAAGAACCTTTGCATGTTCTTGGTACGAAATTAAGACTCAGGTCCCGGTATTATAATAATAATAATAATAATAATAATTATGATAATAATGCTTGATACCGGGAGCTTGAGAAGCCGTTGCACTGTTGTGCACCGCCATGTTATTATTTAGTGTCTGCGTGTTTCCAAACAATTTTAAATATTTTTGGACCTTGATGTGATAAGTTATAACTATGGTATGGTATGGGGCCACCCTACTTGTAACCTTTAATAGTTAAAGGTTAAAAATAAACATATTGCATTTGGTAAGTTATTGTTATATTGATAATATTAATTATATTTTATTTATGTTTGATATTATTAAACAGTAATTAGGCAATTTTATCACTGATTATTGTAATGCAGTCTTTGGTCACCTTGTTATTGAGGAACTCCTCAAAATTTCAACAAATTGTGCCAATCCTACGTTACACCAGGTTGATCCATCATCACAAGTGGAGAAGTCTGTGACAGAGGAGACAGAAGAGCAGGAGAGAGAAATGGAGCAAGAAGAGAGAGAAATGCAAGAGCAGGAGAGAGAGATGCAAGAGCAGGAGAGAGAGATGGAGCAAGAGAGAGAAATAAAAGAGCAGGAGAGAGAAATGGAGCAAGAGAAAGAGATTGAACAAGAGAGAGAGTTGGAAGAGCAGGAGAGAGAGAGCCAGGGTATAGATTACTTTGCTCGCCCTGAACCCGCCATATTACAGGCATTCTTAGATTACCACCCACAGCAGAACACCAGTAATGCAGTTGTGATGAGGGTGTTCAGCCGTAAAGATGGCACCAGCAGGAAGTGGCTTACTTATTGCAAAGAACGCCATTTATTGTTCTGCTTTGTGTGTCTGGCATTTACAAGGCGGACTTACACCAGCACATTTATAACAGGCATGAGTGACTGGCGACATGTACATGTGCGCACAGGGGAGCATGAAAAGAGCACTACACACCAGACCTGTGCTGAAGCTTTTTTCTTAAGGTGCTCAAAAGGCAACATCAACAGCTTGTTTGCTGGCAGTCAGTTGTCAGCTCACAGAGCAGAAGTGAAAAAGAGACGGCAAGTTTTGGAGCATATAGTGGATGTGGTCAAAGTACTAGGGCAGAGGGGACTCAGCTATAGGCATGTGGAGAATGAGGCTGCATACACTTTGGGTGATAACACTATCGATCATGGTAACTTTCTGGAACTGATTGTGTTATTAGGCAAGTATGATCTGTGCCTTAGAGTACATTTGAATGACTGCATTGAGAAAAGCAAGAAGTTGCATCAGTCCAGTGGATCAAGAGGTAGAGGGTCTCTCATCACCCTACTCTCCAAAACAACTGTCAACTCAGTGATTGATGCAGTTGGCCATCTCATTCAAGAGAGCATCACCAGTGATGTCCAGAGAGCTGGGATGTTCTCTGTTCAGCTAGACACAACCCAAGACATCACAGGTTATGATCAGTGTTCAGTAATTATCAGGTATGTTACTGAGGCTGTGCAGGAGAGGCTTGTCTCCATAGTGAGGTGTGAAGCATCCACGGGGCAGTACTTTGTAAACTTGCTTTCTGGAGTTGTAGAGCATCTGAATCTGGACAAGGCCATGTGCATTGGGAATGCAACAGATGGTGCTTCAAATATGCAGGGCCAGTACAAAGGCTTTTCAGCACTTATGACTGCCCAGTCTCCAACTCATGTGCATGTGTGGTGCTATGCACACATACTTAATCTTGTGCTTACTGACACAACACAAAGTGTCATTGAAAGTGGATCACTCTTTAATTTACTTAATGACATAGCTGTGTTCATCAAGGAGTCCTATCACAGGGTTAATCTGTGGGAGAAACAAACCCAAGAAGAGACAAGACACAGACGCCTCAGTCCAATAGGTGAGACACGGTGGTGGGCCAAGCATGATGTCCTCCAAAAAATCTTTGGACATTTTGGAAAACCAGATGATGGCCTTTTCATTGATGTAGTGCTCACGCTGGAAGCCATTGAAAAGAGGGAAAAAGAAAAGCCAGCTGTTCGTGCCAAAGCACAAGGCTTAAAAGAGGGTCTCTTGAAGCATAAAACTGTCTTAACAGCACAGATATTTCTTAGAGTGTTTGAGCAAACAACTCCTCTGTCGAAGTACCTCCAGTCAAAGGGGATGGACATTCTCTCTGCCCATCATATGGTTACTGCCACACAAGATAGCCTCAAAAGTATCGCCAGGGACTTCCCAACTGTGAAGGCAGCTGCAGACACATTTGTGAAACAGACAAATCAGAAACTCGAGGAGAGGGAGGACAACACAGACATGGATGTTGAGGCTGCACTTCCTGAAAAGAGAGCCAAGAAGAGAAAACGCATGGCCGGAGAGATGACTGAAGATGAGTTGCAAATCAATGCTGAGAAAACATATGAGGTAAAAGTGCACAACACCATCCTGGACACAGTTATTGAAGCAATCCACAGACGATTTGTCACAAATGGCCCTCTTGTTGCGGATTTGACATGGTTGGACCCCAGGAAGTTTAGCCAGGTCAGAACAGTTTCTCTTCCTAGTAATGCACTTCAAAACCTCAGCACATGTCTCCTCAAATTTGCCAGCATGGCTACAGTAAATAACCTTCAGTCAGAACTGAAAAGTTTTGCTGGACAGTGGGAAAGGCTTAAGACATCACATGTAGATGACTACAGGACCAGAACAGCAGAGGACAGATCTGAAGAATGGGACGAAGAAAGTGAAATTGTGACCAAAATCTGTGTTTCTTGCAAAAATTGCCCACTGTGCTGCTATCAAATTCTCAGGCGGTTCAACATGCTGTCTGATGCCTACCATTTCCTTGGGCTGGCATACAAGTACCTGCTGACCCTCTCTCTCACTCAGGTTGCCTGTGAGAGAACATTCTCTACACTCAAGTTCATTAAAAGCAGACTCCGAAGCAGCCTGTCTGGAAACAGGCTGGAGATGTTTATGCTGATGGCCAGTGAAAAGGACATTATCATGTCTTTGGACTCCGACATGGTCATTGACAGGGTAGCTGAGAAGAGTGACCTGCTGAGAAAGCTGCTTTTGTAACCTGGTTAGGTGAAATAAAATTATCAAAACATTCCTAATTATGTATCAGTTAAGATTAAATTCAACTTTATTGTTATTGCCTAAAAGTAAATGAATAGGTTTAGTATCTATCTTCACTTCAAACATGTCACATTTTTAGAAAATGCTTAGAATGTGTCCATCTTAATAGGTTTTAATGCATAAGACAGTAGATAGAATAAAAATGAGATTGGGGTATTGGGCATTTATAAACATGTTTTTTTACAGCCTTAATCTGTCTTTGTTTAATTTCAGACTGTCAGTCAATTTTGGAAGCCTGAAGTGGGTTCATTTTAAGTAAGTACTATATAGAATATGACTCTAGAGTAAACATACCAGTACTGTCATCGTCTGAAAAAATCCATTAAGTGCAAGTCTTTCTTACCCTTCGCTGTCTGTCCTTTCACTTCTTAAAGGTTACCATATGTTAAGATATGTTCAGTGTTGCTGCTGTGGAAGTGTTGTGGGTGACTTTATTGATGCAGTGAGTAAATAGTCTTTGGTGATACAATTCAATCACAATCTATCCTTAATAGATTTTATTATTTATCTAATCGTTGTTCCTTTCTGTCCTGTTTTTCAGGGTCTAATCATACTTTAAGGGGTTCTCTAGACCATGCAACTGTTTAAGTCCCTACGTAAGTACTACTGTATATGATTCAGCTATTTTTGTGGAATAAAGATACAAGTACTGTGATCATATGAGCAAGTCCAACAAATGCCATTCTTTCTCACCCTTCTCTGTCCTTTCACTTGTGTCCTGTTTTTCAGGGTCCCATCATAATTTCTTAAGTAAGTAAGTACTGTATATAATGTCAGTATTTTCCAACATTTTCTAGATACCGTACCAGTACTGTGTGTAAAATGCCATCAAAAATTCAATTAAGTGTTATTCTTTCTCAACTTTCTTTCTCTGTCTCCTTTCACTTTTTAAAGGGTGCCATGTGTAAAAAAAATATTTTGTGCTGCCATGCTGTTTGTTAATGTGATAAATAAATAGTTTATGAAAATATCACTAAATCTGTAATTTATTAATTTTAATACTCATTAATGATCATGTCTCACCTCTAGTCTTCTCTGTCTTAATTTCAGGTTTCCACCATGTGTTGTAGATAGTTCAGGAGGTTAACTCGACCAAGCAGTCTTTTGTTTTCCGCTAAGTACTGTTTAGAATACCAGAATAGGGAGGATGGTGTAGGTTTAAGTTTATTAGATTGATACATATATACCAACAGGACAGTGTACATCGCTGTCAGAACAGCATTTGTTTTCATTCAAAGGCTTCATGGCTTTGCCAATAATACCTGGTGGGCCGGTCTCTAGTCAAAATGCCCGGGCCGATTTTTTGTCCCAGTCCAGCCCTGGCTGAGTTCAGGGTCCTTGACGCAAAGGCGATTGGCCTTTCTACACCGGATGCCATAATGTGTAAAAGTACTGCGCCGGCACCATACGGTGAAGCATCACATGCCAGCTGTATCAGTAGTGAAGGGTTGTTATGCGTGAGGACCTTGGATTGTGTCAACGTACATTTCATATCCTTGAATGCCTTCTCACATCTGTCGGACCATTTCCATTGTTTGGACATGTTCAGCAGTTCATGTAGGGGACAAAGCCTGCTGGCCAGGTTTGGCATGAACTTTGCATAATATATAAACAGCCCTAAGAATGATCTCAGCTGGCTTACGTTCTTAGGAGATGCATCCACAATAGCTTTTACTTTTGATGATGCTGTGTGGAGACCAGCACTGTCAATTACATGCCCAAGATATTCGATGGTGGGTTGGAAGAATTCACATTTGTCTTTTTTACCCATAGACCATACTCCTTCAGCTGCTGCAGTGTTGTATTCAAGTTTCTGAGATGATGCTCATCATCATCTCACCATTCAAGCCACTCAGGATCTGGTCCATGGCATGCTGGAACAATGCTGGAGCCGAAGTTACCCCGAAAGGTAGATGCTGATATCTATATAGGTCTTTGTGCGTCACAATGGTCAACAGCTCTTGGGAAAAAGGATCTACCTGCATTTGAAGGTAAGCGTGACATAAGTCTATTTTACTGAATTTCTGGCCGCCTGATAATTCAGCAAAAAAATCTTCGATTAACGGCAAGGGGTACTGTTCCATAGTCAAAATGGGGTTAACAGTAACCTTGAAATCGCTACAAATTCAGACTGTTCCATCTTTGTTTAGAACAGGAACAATGGGTGTAGCCCAGTCCCTAACACTCACTTTCTTGAGTACTCCAGTTTTCTCCAGGCGATCTAGTTCTTTTTCCACGTTTGGCTTTATATTGCATAAGGAAGAGGGTGTGCTTTTAGGCACCTAGGTTTACTGTCAGGTTTAATGTTATTTTTAGTGATCTCCGACTGGAGCCTAACTATTTCCCTGCATTTATCACATGTGAATCCCTCATCTGCGACAGAGATAGATAAACTGTACATGTGGCAAGAGGTGCAAATAAGAATAGCAGGAGAAGCCATTACTCACCGTGCATGATGAAATATTCTTACCACAGTTGTTTGATGAACTTGTGAAAAACTGGAGCGAGAGGAGAGGAGAAAAGAAAACAGCGATAGGATCGAATGAAAACGTGAATGACAAGCTAACGAGTGCTAACGCAATGCAGGTGTACTGCACTCACGGATATAAAATAAAAGTGAACGATCAAAATTGATCTGATAAGATTGATCGATAATATCAGAAATATGGTGTGAATTAAGTTATATTTTATCACTTTAAAAAACAGAGAGTGATAGTAAGATAAAGATTCTAGAGGAAAAAACAGCTACACGGAGCTACGATTAGCTACAGCAGGCCAACAGGAATTAGAGAAAACACTGTCCAACAGCGATGTGTCAATGAAAAATAAAGTACCATTAAACAAACTATGTGGATGCTAACTTGATTTTTGCCTGTCATTTCAAGTGCAGAAAGGCAGAGGAAAAAAAAACTTATGGAAGCAATGGAGAGAGCAATCAATCGTCTCATCCAACCTGACCACAAATTGTATACATTTCAGGCAGAGATGCTTCATGAGCGAGAGCGATTCACTTGGGAGAAAGAGTTACAGCAAGCTCGTCTGAAGTTAGATAAAGAACATTTATTATGGGTCAGTTCCACCTTATAATTCTTTTCATGGTACAGTTCCGCCTGGTCATGTAGCTGACTTGATATTTTTTAGATTAGATTAAATTAGATTAAACTTTATTGTCACTGCACATGTAAGGTACAAGGCAACGAACTGCAGTTACCATCTAACCAGAAGTGCAATAAGCAGTAAGTACAGAATATACAAGGTCTACAATATGTACAATAACTATACAGAAAAGTATTATGGACATAATTTACAGATTTTAAATACTATCAGCATGATATACAGATAGGTGTACTATGAACATACTATACAGATGGATTTTGTAAAAGTGTATGTACACTATAGGCAGAACTATGAACATATAAACATAATCTACACTATTGCAATGGACAGTAAAGTGCAAAGAAAATATTACAGTGTGCAAATGCAGTGTTTCTTGATGAACAGACAGTAGTGCAAGTAATAACAAGTTTACAGTTTTTTCTTGTTGTAAATAAATAAATCAGTCAGATGTAGTGATGAAGAAGGGTGAGGAGTCTGTGTTTGGTGTGTGTGTGTGGGGGGGGGGGGGGGGTCCGAGGGCACAGTTCAGCAAAGAGACAGCTGTAGGGAAAAAAACCTTTCCTGAATCTTGTGGTCCTTGTCCGGAGGCTCCTGAAGCGCCTCCCGGAGGGCAGGAGGTTAAAGAGTCTATAGTCAGGGTGAGAGGAGTCCTTAAGAATGCTGCGAGCTCGACGTAGACAGCGTTTCCTCTGGATGTCCTCAATAGCAGGAAGTGGTGTCTCTGTGATGCGTTGGGCAGTTTTCACCACCCTCTGCAGTGCTTTGCGGTCAGCCACTGAGCAGTTCCCATACCAAACTGTGATGCAACTGGTCAGGATGCTCTCGATCACACACCGGTAAAAGTTCACCACTATAGCTGAAGACAGCTGGTTCTTCTTCAGTGTCCTGAGGAAGAAGAGGCGCTGGTGAGCCTACTTGACAAGGCTGGAGGTGTTTGTGATCCAGGACAGTTCCTCTGAGATGGTGGTTCCCAGGAACCTGAAGCTGGTTCCCAGGAACTTGAAGCACATTCAACAACCATTCCGTTAATGTGGATGGGGTCATTCATGCTTCCTTTCTTCTTCCTAAAGTCCTTAATGAGCTCCATTGTCTTGCTGGTCTTAAGGAGGAGGTTAATGTCAGCAAACAATGTGGCCAGGTGCTGTACCTCTTCCCTGTAGGCAGTCTCATCATTGTTACTGATGAGGCCAATCACTGTGGTGTCATCTGCAAACTTGATGGAGTTGGATCCATGCACAGGCTTGCAGTCGTGGGTGTAAAGGGAGTAAAGGAATGGGCTCAGCACACAGCCCTGTGGTATGCCGGTGTTCAGGCCTGTTGGTCAGAAAGTCCATAATCCAGTTGCAGAGGGAGGTGTTAATGTCCAGGTCTCCAAGTTTTTGTGGTCAACTTGGAGGGAATGATGATGTTAAATGCTGAACTGAACTCAACAAACAACATCCTAACATACATGTTGTTAGTATCCAAGTGTGTGAGTGCAGAGTGCAGCACTGTGCATACTGCATCCTCTGTGCTCTTATTTCTACGGTAGGCAAATTGGTCTGTCCAAGGCTGTCCTTGAGGTGTGCTAGGACCAGTCGCTCAAAGCACTTCATAATGATGGGTGTGAGTGCTACGGGGCGATAGTCATTCAGGCACATTGGGGAGAAATGTTTCAGTACTGACACAATGGATGTGGACTTAAAACATGTTGGCACAGCTGATTGGGTGAGGGACAGGTTGAAAATGTCTGTGAAGACCCCTGCAAGCTGCTCTGCACATGACCTAAGCACACGTCCAGAAATGCCATCCGGACCAGCAGCCTTGCGTGCACTGATCCAGCTCAGTGCAATGTGGACATCTGTGGAGGTGAGTTTGAGGGGTTGGTGGTCTGCTGAGGGTGTGATTTTGGTGGATGTCTCCTTGCTGTCGCTGTTGAAGTGAGCATAAAAGTAATTAAGCTCGTTAAGGAAGGAGACGTCCGTGACCGTTGAAGTGGAGTTGCTTGACTTGTAGTCACTGATGATCCGGATGCCCTGCCACATGTGTCGGGGGTCAGAGTTGGAAAAGTGTTCCTCTACCTTTAGCTTGTAGCAGTACTTGGCCTTTTTGATGCACCTCTTCAGGTTAGCCCTGGATTTACTGTAGGCCTGAGCGTCATCTGACCTGAAGGCAGTGTTGTGAGCTTTCAGAAGAAGTCGCACCACCTTGTTCATCCATGGCTTCTGTCTGATTAGGGTATGTTGTTATCTATTTTTCTGTTGTAACACTGTCAATGGTGGTGTTGATGTAATTCAGTACAGAGGAGGTATAGATGTCAATGTCCGTGTGAGAGCCACAGGCAGCCTGAGGGGCAAGCATAATCCAGTCCGTGTGTTGAAACCTGTACTGAAGTAAAGAGTCTGCTCCAGTTGGCCACACTGTGATGGTCTTCACTGATGCCTTCACATGGTTGATGAGGGCTGAATACTTAGGGGTGAGAAACAAAGAAAGGTGAACAGACTGTCCGAGGTGGGGGGGGGGGGGGTCGCGATGTAAGCTCCATCAATGTTTTTGTAAACATGATCCAAAGTTTTGTCTCCTCTGGTGTGGCAGGAAACATGCTGATGGAATTTGGGGAGAACTGTCTTTAATTTGCAGTGATTAAAATCACCTGCCACAATAAAAGCAGCCTCCGGGTGAGCAGTCTGTTGTTTACTAATGGCTGCTTTAAGTTCGTTCAAAGCAAGCTTGGTTCGTTCAAAGCATTAGTATCCGGTAGAATATAGACTGTGGTTATTATGGTGGAAGTGAACTCACTCCTCTACATTTAACCATGAGAAACTCTAGGTTAGCTGAGCAGAGTCTCCTTACAATGTCAGTGTTCGTACACCGAGCTTTGTTGACATAAATGCACAATCCAACACCTCTTGTCTTGCAGTAATCAACTGCAGTTCTATCTGCCCGCAACGTGTAGTGTCTGGCTAGCTCAATAGCATTATTGGGTACGTCACTGTGTCGCCGTTTTTCTGTGAAAACCATGACATTGCAGTCCGAAAGTCTCTTACTGTGGGTAAAGTCATAACTCATCCATTTTGTTCACCAGTGACCGCTGTCAGGGGAGGAGCCAATGGAAGAAACATTGGGCGTGGCGTCAGGCCTTGGAGAGGCTTTTATTAACAGAAAATAACACAAAAGAGAGGGAATAAATGTGGCCAAAGGGGGAGAGTGTGCAAAATAAACAGAGGATCTGGTGTCCTCGTTGTGCTGTGGGGTTCGTGTGGGTCGGGCAGTGTTCATGGAGGAAGGGTCCAGGTAAGGGGCGGAGTCCGGCGGCCGCACGCGTTCCCTTCTTCGGTCCGGGGCTTGAGGGGCGGCGGCTTCTTCTAGTAGCCGCATCCTGCTCGTTGGACGCGGCGCTTGCAGGGGATGGATGGCCCAGCATCCTGGCCCGTCGGCCATGTAAACGGATGCGGTTCTCGTCCGGATCAGGGGTCCAGCAGCTCACGTCTCTGGTGGCGCAGGAGTTTCTCAACGCACCCTTCCTGGACCCACAAGGACACCAGTGTGCATGCACGGGAAAGAGACCGGTCTCACGAGGAGAGGTGCGTTGGGCTTTTAAACAGCGGCGGTGATGAGGCTCCATTCACATCAGGTGTGCCCCATCACACGCCGCCAGCCCTGGCTCATCCAGCGCCCCCCCCCCTCTCTCACACACCCACTCCGATGATAATCAGGGTGGAGACAGCTAACTCGACACACCGCACATTAGCGAGGAAAATGCTGGGTAAAGAAAGCCAGAGCGTTGTTAGCTTTAGCTTAGCTCTTAGACCTCCGCGCTTCCCCCGCCTTTGTTTACGATCTCAACGCTGCCTGTGAGTACTTCCGCACCAGCGGGGTAGAGTGTGTAGCCTCGGGTGTTCTGCCGATCTCAGGGATGAGTCGAAGATTGGTGATAAAACTGTTGGAAAATTCCTCACCGATATCCAAAAGCTCCTGTCCGGTGTATGATGTTAAAGCAAAGCTGTTCAGTGTGAACAGACCTGAGATGAGCAGGAATAATACTGCAAAATTGCAAAAACTGGGGAGACGTTGAGCCTTGCGATGTGTATGCACCGCCATCTTGGTCTACTTTTTATTAATTTACTTATATTGATATCTACTCCATATTTCCATCTGGAGCGCCCATGCCTCCTGCCGCATAAGAAGTGCCACCAACACAACCAGGTGGACTGGTTAAACCTGCAAGACTCACAGTAACTACATCCATTGAAACAGTGTTCAGAGTAGTGTTAATTTGTTACATTTTATTACATTTTTCTTTACATTTTTTGAGTTTTTGCACATTACATGTTCTATACAAGATGTATTTATGTTTATTTAAGGTTTTTTTTTTTTTTTTTTCAAAAGAAAATAGCTGTTAACAATAAGTATTCTCTTTGCAATACTTTTTGCACTTTCATTTTGTTTTCATTTTGTAATTTAAAGTAACAAGCTCTTAACCTGTTAGTCAGCACCCCCATTATGGGACTCACAGCTGAAAGTGGCCTACCTAACTTAAAATTGTAATTCCTTGAATTTATGTCAACATACTCCTGGTTCAACTCTTCACAGAAGTTATGCAACACAATGCAGGCCAGCACGACATACCTGATGTTGTTTCTTGCACTGTCATTTCTCTTCTTGTCAATGTCAATGTCAATGTCACCTTTATTTATATAGCGCTTTAAACAAAATACATTGCGTCAAAGCAACTGAACAACATTCATTAGGAAAACAGTGTCAATAATGCAAAAATGAGAGTTAAAGGCAGTTCATCATTGGATTCAGTTATGTCATCTCTGTTCAGTTAAATAGTGTCTGTGCATTTATTTGCAATCAAGTCAACGATATCGCTGTAGATGAAGTGTCCCCAACTAAGCAAGCCAGAGGCGACAGCGGCAAGGAACCGAAACTCCATCGGTGACAGAATGGAGAAAAAAACCTTGGGAGAAACCAGGCTCAGTTGGGGGGCCAGTTCTCCTCTGACCAGACGAAACCAGTAGTTCAATTCCAGGCTGCAGCAAAGTCAGATTGTGCAGAAGAATCATCTGTTTCCTGTGGTCTTGTCCTGGTGCTCCTCTGAGACAAGGTCTTTACAGGGGATCTGTATCTGGGGCTCTAGTTGTCCTGGTCTCCGCTGTCTTTCAGGGATGTAGAGGTCCTTTCTAGGTGCTGATCCACCATCTGGTCTGGATACGTACTGGATCCGGGTGACTGCAGTGACCCTCTGATCTGGACACAGACTGGATCTGGTGGCCACGGTGACCTCGGAACAAGAGAGAAACAGACAAATATTAGCGTAGATGCCATTCTTCTAATGATGTAGCAAGTACATAGGGTGTTATGGGAAGTGTTTCCGGTTCCGGTTTACCTAATTAATGCAGCCTAAAAATCCTTTAACGGATTTGGATAATAAAAGCATATTAGTATGTTATGTGTATGCCAGGTTAAAGAGATGGGTCTTTAATCTAGATTTAAACTGCAAGAGTGTGTCTGCCTCCCGAACAATGTTAGGTAGGTTATTCCAGAGTTTGGGCGCCAAATAGGAAAAGGATCTGCCGCCTGCAGTTGATTTTGATATTCTAGGTATTATCAAATTGCCTGAGTTTTGAGAACGTAGCGGACGTAGAGGATTATAATGTAAAAGGAGCTCATTCAAATACTGAGGTGCTAAACCATTCAGGGCTTTATAAGTAATAAGCAATATTTTAAAATCTATGCGATGCTTGATAGGGAGCCAGTGCAGTGTTGACAGGACCGGGCTAATATGGTCATACTTCCTGGTTCTAGTAAGAACTCTTGCTGCTGCATTTTGGACTAGCTGTAGTTTGTTTACTAAGCGTGCAGAACAACCACCCAATAAAGCATTACAATAATCTAACCTTGAGGTCATAAATGCATGGATTAACATTTCTGCATTTGACATTGAGAGCATAGGCCGTAATTTAGATATATTTTTGAGATGGAAAAATGCAGTTTTACAAATGCTAGAAACGTGGCTTTCTAAGGAAAGATTGCGATCAAGTAGCACACCTAGGTTCCTAACTGATGATGAAGAATTGACAGAGCAACCATCAAGTCTTAGACAGTGTTCCAGGTTATTACAAGCAGAGTTTTTAGGTCCTATAATTAACACCTCTGTTTTTTCAGAATTTAGCAGTAAGAAATTACTCGTCATCCAGTTTTTTATATCGACTATGCAATCCATTAGTTTTTCAAATTGGTGTGTTTCACCGGGCTGCGAAGAAATATAGAGCTGACTATCATCAGCATAACAGTGAAAGCTAACACCATGTTTCCTGATGATATCTCCCAAGGGTAACATATAAAGCGTGAAGAGTAGCGGCCCTAGTACTGAGCCTTGAGGTACTCCATACTGCACTTGTGATCGATAGGATACATCTTCATTCACTGCTACGAACTGATGGCGGTCATATAAGTACGATTTAAACCATGCTAATGCACTTCCACTGATGCCAACAAAGTGTTCAAGTCTATGCAAAAGAATGTTGTGGTCAATTGTGTCAAACGCAGCACTAAGATCCAATAAAACTAATAGAGAGATACACCCACGATCAGATCATTTGTAACTCTAAGAAGAGCAGTCTCAGTACTATGATACGGTCTAAATCCTGACTGGAAATCCTCACATATACCATTTTTTCTCGAAGAAGGAATATATTCTTGATGCAGTGCCACCTTCCCTTCAAGTGACCAAAAGCATGTTCAACCTGTACACGAGCCCTGCTCAAGCATGCATTAAACTCCTTCTGTGTTCCATTCAATGCGCCATCGGGGAATGGTTTCATCACATGAGGAGATAGGTTGTATGCTGAGTCTGCAACAATTATAGCCTGGATTTCCCCTTTTGCAATGGACCTAAGTACTGAAAAGAAAGTTCCAAGTTTGTGACGTAATTTTTAATTTTCAAAGACAAATTAGTCATGACACTTTCCCAACCAGACCACATCAAAGTCTGTGAACCTGTACTTGTGATCTACAAGGCCCTGAAACTGCACACTGTACCACCCCTTTCTGTTGTAATAATCAGTGCAGTATTGTGAAGGAGCGATAATGGGGATGTGAGTACCATCCAAGGCCCCAGCACACATATGAAACCCAAGGTATATGTGCAGAACAATACTGAGACCAGACAGAAAACAAACATGGAAGGCTTGGTAAGTAGCTAACCAGGGTGTACTGTGTAGTGTGAGAGTCTGTGTTGTGGATGATGACCTCTGGTGGTGAATTAACGGAAGTTCAGTGACCGGATCATGACATTATCTGTGAATCTGTCTCCCAGAAAATGCTGCTTCTCATTGCTGTTGTCTCAGGGGTAGCCACAAGATTGTCATCTGGAAAGAAATATTTGTGTTATTGTTTGTACTATTAATAAATGTATTTATTGTTTTTATTGAAACAAAACTGTAATTTCTAACATATTAAGAACACATTATTTAAACATTAATATAATGGGTTTTAGTACATTAATAAAATTGATTAAATATGAAATAATACATAATGGACAAGTTATTGGTTTAAATAATTTTTTTGTGCTCTCAGAATTATAGATGCATTTTTAAAAGCCTATAAATGAAAAGAAATCAACGAATGCAACATCTTTTTACATAAAGAAAACATTTGGTTTATCAGGGCTGCCCACTAATAGTCAACAAACCATTAGTCGTGCGGTTTCTTAAAAATGCTCTTTTTAGGTCAAGCAGATAAGAGTTATACATCTTTTGAATCTGTAAAGACACTCTGTGTTTATTTGTGTGCACTAATTTTTTTTCATTCTTCTGCCGGAGTGCTGTGGCAAGCATGCGCTTGAGTGTTTATTAGGCTATGTAGGCAAAGGCTCGTTATTACATTATTAAATGGTTTTTTATTATTATTATTATTATTATTATTATTATTAATGCTTAGTATAAATGTCTACTATTCCACCAGAAAAATCTTTATTTGTGGGCAGCCCTATAATTATAATATAGCTATAGGTGTCCATTTAGGTGACACAAGATGCCACTTTTCTAATACGAATTGCTGCAAAGTGCAACCGTGAGGTGCATTTCAATGATCAAAAAGGATTTACAGAAATGTACAAAACAACTTTTGGATTGATCTCATTTTAGAAACTCAGAGATGTGTATTCGGACCCCAATTAAATTACCACACGACCTTGGTGTTTGTCAAAATAAACAGTAGGTAAGTCGGCCAGGAATTTTTACAGGGTGGTGTGAGAAAAACACTGACATGATTCGAAAGGCATTAAAAATCATTAACTACACCCTTTAGACACATTCATCAGTTTTTGCTTTTGTCTACTGAATGCAGTGTGCTGCCAGAAATGTTCCTGATGCTTTTTATATGCTTCTTTTTAGTTTGTTTTAAAAAAAATGTAAGACGCTGAACAATAATATTAATGAATGGAAGTGTCTGGAGACAAAGAATTTACAGTTTCTTCCCATAAAAAATGTTTCATCTTATATTTCCTTGACTGGATATCAGTTTTACTTTTTATCCCTAACCCATAACTGCAGCAGTGTCAAGCATATTTAATGTGACTAAAGCTGTTTAAATCCATGACATGCTCTAGCAGAGAAATCAGACACCGTAGCTGTGTCCCAAAGTTAAGTGCATGGAGTCCAGATTGCGCATTTAAAGTGCGAATGCGTCACAGGAGCGCGACGAAGGCTGTCCCAAATTGAAGTGTGTGGACTCGGAAGTGTGGACGGCAAGTGTGATTGCATCACAGTGTCACAACGTAAGCTGTCCCAAAGTCAGAAGCTGCACTCCGAAGACTGCATTTGAAGTGCTAATGCGTTACCACGGCGTGACAAAGGCTAACGAATTTCGAAAGCAACTTCAAATGCACCCTTCATCTCCCATGAAAATGAAGTGTACATCTCATGTCGGTGTTTATATTCAAAGAATGCGCCAGGTGAGAGTTCTGTCGAGGAATTCACATTGAAATGTAAGTATTGTGTTTTATTTACCCAAATACCTAGCGAAAGTGTTAAAGGTTTTTTTTTGTTTTTTTTTTGCTTTGTCATATTTTCTAATGTTAAGACTGCTCAGAAGATTTTTCATAAGTGTTTCCATTTTCTCTTGTTTTAGTACTATTCTGGAGAAAGTGGGCCTGCTGGGGAAAGACTTAAAAAATACAAAGTTAATAGACAATTTTTTGCTGAAATTTACTGTGCTGTTGTTGTAAACAGGCATGGTTTATTTGCTAAGTGTTCTGAGACAGGTGAGGGAGAGAGTGGAGCTGCTCAGGGAAGACATCTAACTTCAGAGAGAAGAGTGCAAGTTTTCTCTTCTTGAGAGAATGATTAACAAATACATTCTTCATTAGCCAAGAGAAAACAGTGGGAAGAAAATTAGTACATTATAGTTTTTCAATCTTTTTTAAATGTAATGTTGTCAATGAAACAACCTAATTTCTGTAGTTAAAAATGAAATGCATAAGTTTTTCAAAATCATTTTTTGTTTGTACTTTATTCGTAAATAAGCGTGAGTAATTGTCTGTCATTTTGTATTTTTGTTTTGCATATTCATCTGTAAATAAAAGAGAAGTACTTATGTACATTATATTTTTTTAATGCAGCTTATAATTATTTTTCAAAAAACATTATTTTAAGTTTCTTTTTTCATTCTGTAAATATTGAATTACACATTAAAACAAATTGTTCTATAATTGAAAGTACTTTTTGCAACCATTTAAAACATAGCTTAGGATTAACATCAGAAAAACAACATCAGTTTGAGCTCAGCGCTGCCTCCATGTGTTTTGGGGTCTTCAGGAGGTCAATCTCTTGGTGATTGGCCAGCACCTCCTCAGCGATTCGGAGGACAATGCGGTGGACAGTGGAATCAGGCACAAGTCAAACACTCTGGAGACCATCTGTATGATGTACCACTAGCAGACAGATGAGAAACACCAGGGTCTGGATTGCGGCACCCATTCACTGTTGGCGTTCACTTCTCAGAAGATCCAGCAGCACTGTCAGGGCCTCCTGCTCAGCCCAAAACCATTAAACACCTGTCCAGCGCTGGCACATTCAGCTCTATCCTGCAGTACAGGGGTCTGCTCTGATTTAGAGAAAGAAGGAAATGATAAATTGTTTAGAGCTATGACAATGTAATTAGTACAAGAAATATTGAGATACTTTAGTAAACTACTTTTAGTAACTACCAATACCACCCCAGGTGCCCCCCCTATAAGATGTCTTATGGTTGGTTCATTTTACGGCCGATCAGTTTACTGAAGTTCGCGATTTAAAGAAGTGCAGCATCAGAGAAACAACGGTCGTCGCGGACTTGGACTTTTAAGACACCAAACAAAGAGCTGGTAGGTAACCTTTATGTATGGTTTAATATGTTTGTATGGTTTTCTCAGATCAATGTTTTTACCCCATCAGGCTCTGCTTGTTGGTCGTGGTTGATTTTAATCGAATGTTCAGTCAACGTTTAATAAAACACACTAAGGCCCTGTGTCCACCAATGCGATTTTCCCCACAGCTATTTTTTCAGTTGTTCTCAATGGGAGCACTGCGTTTTTTAAAATGCCAGGAGCGTGCCGAGCACTGAGCGTCTTTTTCCCGCTGAGCTTTCGGACGTTTTTTTCTCACGCCGAGAGTTGAAGAATGTTCAACTTTGGATAAAACGCTGCACTCCTCACTGTCAATTTCTAGTCAGGTAACCAGTCAGAGTGCACCCTGATAGCACACGTACATCTTGGAGACGTCTATTTGACGTGTGCATTTACAACTGCAAGACATATTTTTTTAATTAAAATTTTAAATTGAATGTATGCATTTAGCAGACGCTTTTATCCAAAGCGACTTACAATGCATTCAGGCTATCAACTTTTACCTATCATGTGTTCCGAACCCCCAACCTTACAGCGCAATGCTCTACCAATTGAGCTACAGGAACACATTAACATAATTTTTTTGAGTGTTTGCTCATCTGCAATACGTCTAAAGGATGTTTCCTTTTAGATGTCAAATAGATGTCTATTAGATGTCTTCTAGATGTTTATGATTTAGAATGTATGTAAAACTGACATCTGAAAGACATCCGTCAGACGTTTGTAGACAGCAGATGCTTTCCAGATCAAAATCGTGGAAAATGGAGAAGAAATTAATATGGCTGGTTTCTGAGCATCCAGAGCATTTTAGTCAGAAACAAATTATCTAACAAATCAGATACAAGTAACAGTTTAGCGGATATTCTGTATCATAGCAACCAAAGCGTCTCAACTTAGAAAACGCTGCGCCACAAAAAGCGCTCTCAATAATAAGAAGGTCTGCCTTCTTTCTTTTTCGACTGTCTTCCTCTCTTTCTACTTCTGTTTTTATTGTTTCTAAACTAAAGACTGTTCTTTAATATTTTAGCAGAGCACAATGTAATGGTTCCATATTTTATTTTTTAAACTGTGGTGTTTTCATTTGAACTGTGACAGTGCTAAAACTTTAACTCTGTGTTACTCAGCTTTTTTTGTGAATTAATCTGAAAGAAATGCTCAATGAAACACTATGATGTTTTGACCAAACCATTTGAATTATTACAGTGGGTGGAATTTTTTATTTATTTATTTATTATTATTTTAAAGAAATTGTGGATAAAACTACTGTATATTGTAATGGCCAAACTACGTATTAAAAGAAAATAGTTGACATTGTTTCTGCTTATGGGTTTTTAAAATTGCTCATAATTAAAAATGCTTTTATTTTATAAACTTGTTAGTTTTATGAAAACACTAAAAATAATAAACACTGGCTCTCAAATTTAACTTAATGGATATATACAGGGATGACAAAAAACTAAATTAATCAAAAATGTGCTTCTTTACTACATTTGTTTACAAGTAACTTTATTCAAGTTAAAAAAATAATAAATAATAAAATCAATAGGATTTACGTAATATACTGTAGAATTTAGCTTTTCTTTCTTTTTTTGGTCACTGGCGGCCAGAGCCATATAGAGAGAGAGTTGCGACAACTCCATTGACTCCAATGGAACGCTTTTTTTACAGCAATGGCGGCTCGTGGAGCCTCTAAATAGTTCCCGGAAGTAGCAGCAAACCGATGCCGCGCCGTAGAGATGCAGCAGAACAAACCGTTTGCGACGCACTTTTAAAAGGTAAGACGTTTAAATAATACGATTGTAAATTATTAGTACATCTTAATAACAATAAACTGTAAGTTAAAACCTTCTAGTAGATTATAACTCATTAAATGAGTAGATTTAAGGGATGTTATCAGATAACTAACAGATTAGGCTAGGATTGTAGCTGAATAAAGTTAGTAACGAACACCCTATTAATTGTAAAATCTGTTCTCTTAATTCAGTTTCATCCATCGTGTTTGGAATTAGAGAAAAGGAGTCTAAACATTTTTTTTTGCTGGGTGGGGAAAGTTAGCTAACGTTACATAGACTATTAGTTCAATATTAACGTTTGACCGCGTGTGACAGCGGTAACTGGAAGTGGTAAAATGAGGTTATAAAGTTTGTTCCTTATTACACATATTACATAATTAAATTTCTTAATAATAAAATGCACCCTATTGATGTAAATTTAGAGTGAATTGAGTTTGCAAAAACATGGGTGGAGTGTTTTTAGTCATTGTGATTCATTGACTATTACCTGTCTATATTATATAACCTATCTATATTATAATACTACTGTATTATATACTTAAACTTGTTAGTGTATAAAAGTAACATGCTGTAACATTCTGTGGGTGCTGGTAGGTGGAGGATTAGTGCTGCCACTGGACTGTTCTGTGATGGAGCATCAGTGAGGATGCAGGTCAGGAGTGCTGAGGGGACCTTTTATTTTAAAGCTGCATTTTCATTCTTTATTTTTCTTAGTGCTGCCTTTGCATTGTTTGATATTTTTTCTTGTCTCTTTAATTTTTTTAATAGACCCAGGTAACTGGCTGATGGTTCACTGGAATGCTGACTGAGTAGTGTCAGCTGTCCCTGTCTCTCCTCTCTAGCCATGTCCTCTATTTCTTCACTGTCACTTTCCCTTCTCTAAGTGTCCTCATTCTTTTTTTCCACAACCTTTGAAACTGATAGAGGCAGAATACATGGAATTGCTAATTTTAAATATTGAAAATATCACATCACTTCAAAATTAGAAATATTACTTCAACTAGTACGAGTTTGTACTTATTATATATGTATCACCTGAAATAATATAGCTGTAATCAGCAGCGATTTGCTGTATGTTTACAGGTCTAGGGGTGCATCATGGAGCAGGGCACTCCTCTTTTTGACCACAAAGATTGTCGGAATAGCACCTGGTCTCAGCCTACTCTTTAATTTTTCGGTCATGACAAATTGGTTTTCCTCAAAATGTGCCTGCAGAGTGACTTGAGTTAAGTTTCCATTAATAACCTTTTTTTTGTCTACCCACATATTAAATGCACAGTTATAGGTAACACTGATGACTCCCTGCAATGTCTCAGCTCCCTGGGTTTAAAAACATTTAAGTATAATTACCTAACAATTTTTTGTTGTTGTTGTAATTTTTATTTATATTTAGATTGCTGCTGCTGACTTGATCCAACCATTATTTTCTCCTCTCCATGTCAGCGGGGAAGCCATACATTCGCACACCTTCCTCTGACCGAGTGGAGCATCCCCATGCAGCACAGCAAACCATGGTGGAGACTATGCAAGGACAGCATGAAAGAAAGGACACATACAAAATGTTTGGAATGCTATTAAATTTATTAGAAATGTATTCATGAATTGCTGTAAATAGTTAATTGCATTTATTTCAATAAAAATACAAAGAAAAAGTCATCTCGTAATATATAATTACAATTTAAAATAACTGTTTTCTATTTTAAAATGTAATATACTCATGTGATGCCGAGCTGAATTTTCAGCATCATTACTTTTGAATGGCAGTGTATATGTTTGTATACGAGTATGCCTGAATATATTGTGTACAGTCGTGGCCAAAAGTTTTGAGAATTACATAAATATTGGAAATTGGAAAAGTTGCTGCTTAAGTTTTTATAATAGCAATTTGCATATACTCCAGAATGTTATGAAGAGTGATCAGATGAATTGCATAGTCCTTCTTTGCCATGAAAATTAACTTAATCCCAAAAAAACCTTTCCACTGCATTTCATTGCTGTCATTAAAGGACCTGCTGAGATCATTTCAGTAATCGTCTTGTTAACTCAGGTGAGGATGTTGACGAGCACAAGGCTGGAGATCATTATGTCAGGCTGATTGGGTTAGAATGGCAGACTTGACATGTTAAAAGGAGGGTGATGCTTGAAATCATTGTTCTTCCATTGTTAACCATGGTGACCTGCAAAGAAACGCGTGCAGCCATCATTGCGTTGCATAAAAATGGCTTCACAGGCAAGGATATTGTGGCTACTAAGATTGCACCTAAATCAACAATTTATAGGATCATCAAGAACTTCAAGGAAAGAGGTTCACTTCTTGTAAAGAAGGCTTCAGGGCGTCCAAGAAAGTCCAGCAAGCGCCAGGATGGTCTCCTAAAGAGGATTCAGCTGCGGGATCGGACTGCCACCAGTGCAGAGCTTGCTCAGGAATGGCAGCAGGCAGGTGTGAGCGCATCTGTACGCACAGTGAGGACAAGACTTCTGGAAGATGGCCTGGTGTCAAGAAGGGCAGCAAAGAAGCCACTTCTCTCCAAAAAAAACATCAGGGACAGATTGATCTTCTGCAGAAAGTATAGTGAATGGACTGCTGAGGACTGGGGCAAAGTCATATTCTCCGATGAAGCCCCTTTCCGATTGTTTGGGGCATCTGGAAAAAGGCTTGTCCGGAGAAGAAAAGGTGAGCGCTACCATCAGTCCTGTGTCATGCCAACAGTAAAGCATCCTGACACCATTCATGTGTGGGGTTGCTTCTCATCCAAGGGAGTGGGCTCACTCACAATTCTGCCCAAAAACACAGCCATGAATAAAGAATGGTACCAAAACACCCTCCAACAGCAACTTCTTCCAGCAATCCAACAACAGTTTGGTGAAGAACAATGCATTTTCCAGCACGATGGAGCACCGTGCCATAAGGCAAAAGTGATAACTAAGTGGCTCGGGGACCAGAATGTTGAAATTTTGGGTCCATGGCCTGGAAACTCCCCAGATCTTAATCCCATTGAGAACTTGTGGTCAATCCTCAAGAGGCGGGTGGACAAACAAAAACCCACTAATTCTGACAAACTCCAAGAAGTGATTATGAAAGAATGGGTTGCTATCAGTCAGGATTTGGCCCAGAAGTTGATTGAGAGCATGCCCAGTCGAATTGCAGAGGTCCTGAAAAAGAAGGGCCAACACTGCAAATACTGACTCTTGGCATTAATGTCATGTAATTGTCGATAAAAGCCTTTGAAACGTATGAAGTGCTTGTAATTATATTTCAGTACATCACAGAAACAACTGAAACAAAGATCTAAAATCAGTTTAGCAGCAAACTTTTTGAAAAGTAATATTTATGTAATTCTCAAAACTTTTGGCCACGACTGTATATGAATAAGTACATAATTATATTAATATATGTAATTGTAAGAATTGTAAACAATAAGCTTCATTTTAAATTTACTTAAAATGCTAATTACTGCTGCTAACAGTATAGTGCAGTGCAAGCTGAAAATCACCTGTCACCAGCCTGTCTCTGTACTATCTGAAAGTCATCAATATGACATTAGTTAACATGAGATCAGTGAAAAAAAGAACAATATGTAACGTAAAAAGGCAACCGCAACCCGTGTTTATACAACTTAACGTTAGCCTGCCCTGAAATAAGTTTTTAAAATAACGGTAATTGAACCCTAATCCTCAAAAATTACCTGATTTGATATTTTAAAAACAACATCGCTATAACTACATATTCATGCTACATACATATGTCGGTGTGTTGTATAAATATATAAAATAAATGCATTTATTGACTCCTTATTACCAGAAATCACAGTTTTGTCACTCTATCAGTTTGAATGGCCGCCAACGCACTTCCTGGAACTATCTGAAGTCTACATGAATCACGTGACAACCAAATATTTCGAACTTCCGTTGTCGCAACTCTCTCTCTATGGCTCTGCTGGCGGCCACCCCATTTGGAGGCAGTGTCCCAACATGACCCCCCCCCCACTGAAAATGCTCTAGACACGCCCCTGAATACCATATAGGGGAAATTCTACTAGTTATATTTAAAACCTTAGCTAAAGGGATAGTTCACCCAACAATTTAAATTACAAATCTGGAACAACTTAAGGGTGAATAAATGATTACAGAACTTTGGTTTTTGGCTGAACTATCCTTTTAGTAAAAGTATTATCTTCCATACTCTAATATACTTAACCCTCTGGAGTCGATTAACGCGGATACGCGTTTTGAGTCATTTTCTCCTGATAACCCCGAAAAGAACTTAAATTACACTTTCAGTTTTAATCGTACAGATAAGAGCAATACATCAATCGAATCTGTAAAGGGTCTACTTTTTTTTTGGATACAGACATAATAACAACAAAACTTTGTGCACTTATAAAATAAAGATAACAAACAAAGTGTGCTGTCTGCAGCCTTTGTCTGCGCT
This sequence comes from Carassius carassius, assembly GCF_963082965.1. Taxonomy (NCBI): domain Eukaryota; kingdom Metazoa; phylum Chordata; class Actinopteri; order Cypriniformes; family Cyprinidae; genus Carassius; species Carassius carassius. The sequence continues at coordinate 499,270 of NC_081799.1, forward strand.
GATCTTCTTTTACAAACACGTCATTTAAATGAACTGTAACTCCATGAATACTCAACAAAGAGACATGAGAGATATATCTATAGAAAGCTTGACATGTCTACTTTTAAACTAAACAAGTGCCGCCGAAAACAGATATTCTGTGATAAAGTAATCCATATGAAAACAACGCGATGTCCGTTTTTCACGTCTCCCTTCATTATATCTAATGTGACCACGCCCCCCCCGCTGAACTTTTGAGAGTAAAAGTGAAGGTATGTACAGTATTGTTCTGAAAAAGAATTAGTCAGGATGGTTTTACATTAATATTACTTCTGCACTACTTTGTATGTTTCAGTTTACATCTAAATATGTTCAAGGTTATTCAATTTAAAGGTCCCGTTCTTCATGATCCCATGTTTTAAACTTTAGTTAGTGTGTAATGTTGTTGTTAGAGTATAAATAATATCTGTTAAATTCTAAAGCTCAAAGTTCGATGCCAAGCGAGATATTTTATTTAACAGAATTCACCTACAAAAAACGACCCGTTTGGACTACAGTACAGACCAAAAGTTTGGACACACCTTCTCATTCAAAGAGTTTTCTTTATTTTCATGACTATGAAAATTGTAGATTCACACTGAAGGCATCAAAACTATGAATTAACACATGTGGAATTATATATGGAATTATATACATAACAAAAAAGTGTGAAACAACTGAAAATATGTCATATTGTAGGTTCTTCAAAGTAGCCACCTTTTGCTTTGATTACTGCTTTGCACACTCTTGGCATTCTCTTGATGAGCTTCAAGAGGTAGTCACCTGAAATGGTTTTCACTTCACAGGTGTGCCCTGTCAGGTTTAATAAGTGTGATTTCTTGCCTTATAAATGGGGTTGGGACCATAAGTTGTGTTGTGCAGAAGTCAAGTGGATACACAGCTGATAGTCCTACTGAATAGACTGTTAGAATTTGTATTATGGTAAGAATAAAGCAGCTAAGGACAGGAAAACGAGTGGCCATCATTACTTTAAGGAATGAAGGTCAGTCAGTCCGAAAAATTGGGAAAACTTTGAAAGTGTCCCCAAGTGCAGTCACAAAAACCATCAAGCGCTACGAAGAAAGTGGCTCACATGCGGACCGCCCCAGGAAAGGAAGACCAAGAGTCACCTCTGCTGCGGAGGATAAGTTCATCCGAGTCACCAGCCTCAGAAATCGCAGGTTAACAGCAGCTCAGATTAGAGACCAGGTCAATGACACAGAGTTCTAGCAGCACACACATCTCTAGAACAACTGTTAAGAGGAGACCGTGTGAATCATGCCTTCATGGTATTATATCTGCTTGGAAACCACTGCTAAAGAAAGGCAAAAAGCAGAAGAGACTTGTTTGGGCTAAAGAACACAAGGAATGGACATTAGACCAGTGGAAATCTGTGCTTTGGTCTGATGAGTCTAAATTTGAGATCTTTGGTTCCAAGCACCGTGTATTTGTGCGACACAGAAAAGGTGAACGGATGAACTCTACATGTCTGGTTCCCACCGTGAAGCATGGAGGAGGAGGTGTGATGGTGTGGGGGTGCTTTGCTGGTGACACTGTTGGGGATTTATTCAAAATTGAAGGCATACTGAACCAGCATGGCTAACACAGCATCTTGCAGCGGCATGCTATTCCATCCGGTTTGCGTTTAGTTGGACCATTTAGTTGCATCATTTATTTTTCAACAGGACAATGACCCCAAACACACCTCCAGGCTGTGTAAGGGCTATTTGAGCAAGAAGGAGAGTGATGGGGTGCTGCGCCAGATGACATGGCCTCCACAGTCACCGGACCTGAACCCAATCGAGATGGTTTAGGGGTGAGCTGGACCACAGACAGAAGGCAAAAGGGCCAACAAGTGCTAAGCATCTCTCGGGGAACTCCTTCAAGACTGTTGGAAGACCATTTCAGGTGACTACCTCTTGAAGCTCATCAAGAGAATGCCAAGAGTGTGCAAAGCAGTAATCAAAGCAAAAGGTGGCTACTTTGAAGAACATACAATATGACATATTTTCAGTTGTTTCATACTTTTTTGTTATGTATATAATTCCATATATAATTCCACATGTGTTAATTCATAGTTTTGATGCCTTCAGTGTGAATCTACAATTTTCATAGTCATGAAAATAAAGAAAACTCTTTGAATGAGAAGGTGTGTCCAAACTTTTGGTCTGTACTGTACATCCCTCTAGTTCCTGCAGTAATGACGTCACTAAAACAGTTTTTTGACTAACCTCCGCCCACATGAATACACAAACAGGGGGACGTGGTCTTGTTGCGCTCCGACGGAGAAGAGGAAGAGTTGCGTTTGTGTTTGTCGCCGTGCCGTGCCGTCGAAACACTGTTATTTTCATCTCGGAGTCCAATCACCTTTGTTTGGGCTTCCCAGGGACGCTGTACTTGGAGATTAATGGTTACAATTTATGTTTAACTCCCTTCCCGAAAAATATAATCCACATGTAAAACTATGTGCAGCACATTTTGCTGAGGACAGCTTCCTCAATCAGTTTAATGCCGGATTCACAGAAAGATTATTCTTGAAAGATGGAGCAGTTCCCTCTTTTTCTTTGGAATTTTTTTTTCTTTTCTCTGTTTATGGACCACAACCGGTTAGTGTATTTTATTATTTAAGTTGATGCGTTTAACAGTTTCTGTAACTTATTACACAAGGACAACGCTGTTTAACTTTGTTAACTAGATGCTAGGGCTGTGCAAAAAAAATAGAATGCGATTTTCATGCGCATCTCGTCAGTAAAAACGCTCCTGTGATTATAAGCACATCTCGAGCACGTGCGTTCAGATCAGGATTGACAGGTTTTCAAAACAAATCCTGCCCACTTGCTTCTCAAAACTACTCCAAAACTAGCCCAATCGTGTTTCCAGGAGGGCAGCGTGCGCTCAGCTGCTGTCGAATCACAACACAGGAACCACTGGCCCAATCAGAACTCTTTACGTGTTTCTGAAGGAGGGACTTCATAGAACAAGGAAATCATCAGCCCTTTTTTATGTCAGTGAATGGTGTACAGCTAAGTGAATTGTGTGAAAAATACTGTTTTTTTACACGCAAAACATGAACACATGTTATATTGCACACTGTAAACACAATCAAAGCTTCAAAAAAACACGAAAAATGGGACCTTTAAAGTTGCCTAGTAAATATACTGTTGGGTATTTTAATCTACAACAATGCATCATGTTGTAAAAGACCAAATTTTGTAGTGCTGCTGTCCTGTGAGAAAAAAACTTAGTACTTTATATTTGTACAGTATACTTAACTAATGTACTTCCTTACAGTCTACCTCTGATTAAAGTAATAACATCTATTGTCAGAATATTAACAAATTCAAACAGAGCACTGTTCAGCTGTGATAGCTGCTCCTGAACATTGAGCTATACTTTGCTTTTCTTTTTTTCAGTTTAATTTTATGCTTAACTGCCTTAAAAAAAAAACGGGTTGCAAACCGGTCTACATGGACAGTATTTGAACTGTTATGTGTATGTGTGTATTCTGAAGTTTTTCATATGCATCATTACTTTATTCAAATAAACTCCAAGCCAGTAAAGATTAAAGTTGTAATCTGACAAAGGATGCAGCAAACCAGTGTAACTTACCTGGCCTCGGTCTTGGCTGAGCCTGAGGTACATCACCGTCTCTTCCATTATGACATAAAACATAAAAACAAAAACTATCCTGGCAGGATTTTCCTCTTGCCAGCCCTCCTCTCACACAAGTGCTATGCAACAGAGCGCTAATTGGAAACCTGGTGGCAGAATTAGGAAATCCTGAGAAGGCGGAGTATTTTACGCACTTTGGAGGGCCCTTCGTGCACTTCGGAGGCCTGGTCTTCTCAATGTGTTAATATGCTTGATATATCTGGAAACTAATTTCAGGGCATTGAAATATTGTTCAATGCTCTGATGAGCAAAGTTACTCCCATGTGTTGCATTTGTAAAGATTTTATAGTCAACAAGTAGCCATTCATTTAAACCATAAATCGTAATAAAAACCCATGTTTTTATTACTTTAGTTATATATACTTCATTTTAATGCCCCTAACAAAATAGAATGTCCAAAATTCCGCAGGCAAGGAGATGATCCAATAGCACACCTCGGGAAGTGTGATGAATATCTGGCCTTTCACCATCAAAGCAGTGCAGAAATCTTATTTCCATCAGACTGGTGACTGGTGGATTGCTGGCAAAACCTGGGCTCAATTTCAGACCCCTTTCTTACAGACATTCTTACCTGTTGACCACAGAGTAAAGGTGGAAGGAAAATCAGTCCCAAGCATTCTGCCTAAGACTGACACCTTCAGTGATGGAAACAGCAATTCTAGAAGTCACTCCAGAAATATTGTATCCGCATTTTATACTGTTCCCTTAAAATTACACTTTGTCAGAGTTACATTTCCATCACGAGAAGTGTCAGTATAACCCAAATATGAAAGAGAAAAGGGAGAGACTGCCAAAAATTGAAAAGTGGAAAGTCAGTCAAATATGTAAAAAAAAAAAAAAAAAAAAAAATATCCAAAGCTTACAGCCTATTTTATTGCAGGGCTCAGAAAAGATGCAGATGTATATCATGGTAGGTCATGCTAGCAGTAGCTGGATACAATAGGCTATATTTAGTCATACAATTAACTCCTTTTTTTCATCTTAACATAGTTGAGCATGCAGTAGTTAGTTAGCCACCACACAGAGCTGTGGAGTATGATCATTTTTATGATTCATCACAATGCTGATGTGAACGATTCTGCATAAATGTTATTAAATAGGCCTATAATACATATTAATGTACAGTTTTATTATAAGACAGTACTCTTGTTTAGATTGTATTTATAAAGAAGTGCTGCATGTGCCCTTGGAGCAAAGTTCCCATCGCTCCACAAACACTTATCGGCTCCTTCCCCCAAGGACTAAGACTCGCACCATTGGTGACAGAGCTTTCTGTGCCACCGCTCCTATCCTGTGGCATGCCCTCCCTGAACATCCAAGGGCCCCACAAATGACTGAAATTTTAAATAGGGTTTTAAAACATACATTTTTAAAAAGTCTTTTAATGTTTACTTTTTTTAACATTTTAATGTTAAAATCATTGTTTAGTTTAAATTGCCTTGTTTTATTAAGGCTTATTGTAGCATTTTGGGATTTTTTTTAAATGTACATTTGCTTTATAAATACAATTCATTATTATTATTATTATTATTATTACTTAATAGCGTCTGATGTTTCCAGATAATTTTTTACAATTTGAGTGTTGATTAGTATAGTTAAAAATAAATAGTAATTGAATTTAAGTTTGGGCTCTTCTGATAATTGTAAACTTATATAGCAATGTAAAAGGGCTCCCTATAGTTTAGAGCAGAAGCTGAGGTAGAGTTTTATCTTTAAGAAAAGTTTTGCCTCTTTGTCGCCATCTCTGTTTGAAACCTGCAATTGCAGTTATTTGCAGAATTATCATCTTTATGCTTGGAAGTTTGACCCAAATAAGAATGTTTACTTGATATTGTCATCTTTTGTTCTGAGCAACTGATATCACATCAAAACATGTTGATTACTATTATTGTTATACTTTGTTAACAAATTTTTTATGTTATTAATGTAAATTAGTGATTTTAAAAATTGCATGTGTAGAGTAAGATTAGTGAAATCATAAATTAACTTACCAGCCTGTTACAAAGATCCACAAGCAGAAAGACATATTTGTGAAGGCCAACTCAAAAGTGCACAGAATGTTTTGTAAAAGTGTACATTTACCTTCAATAATTTACCATCCTTTGTTCTTTGATGTTAGTTCATAATGCATCGACCAACATAAATAGCTTACATTCAATTTAATGCTACACATTTTTATGTAGATACATGTAAAATATTTCAGGCTATGGGCATTTGTGTAGTTTATGCACCACTGTTTCTTTTGTAGTTCCCCTCCCTGTTACTAGGGGGAGCTGGGGAGGGTAACTATTCTAGCTCACCTTTTATATAGAATCGGTTAAGAGTGTAGCCATGTGCTTTGGCAGGGACTGGAGCTCATCTTTGTTCAAGCCATTGTATGAGCCCTATTTTTGCACCTTTATATAGCGCTTTAAACAAAAAAGACTGTGTCAAAGCAACTGAACAACATTAATTAGGAAAACAGTGTGTCAGTAAAGGCAGTTCATCATTGAATTCAGTGATGTCATCATGCAGCTCAGTTCAGTTTAAATCATATCTGTGCAATCATTTGCAATCAAGTCAATGATATCGCTGTAAATAAAGTGTCCCCAACTAAGCAAGCCAGAGGCGACAGCGGCAAGGAACCGAAACTCCATCGGTGACAGAATGGAGAAAAAAACTTGGGAGAAACCAGGGTCAGTTGGGGGGCCAGTTCTCCTCTGACCAGACGAAACCAGTAGTTCAATTCCAGGCTGCAGCAAAGTCAGATTGTGCAGAAGAATCATCTGTTTCCTGTGGTCTTGTCCTGGTGCTCCTCTGAGACAAGGTCTTTACAGGGGATCTGTATCTGGGGCTCTAGTTGTCCTGGTCTCCGCTGTCTTTCAGGGATGTAGAGGTCCTTTCTAGGTGCTGATCCAGCATCTGGTCTGGATACGTACTGGATCCGGGTGACTGCAGTGACCCTCTGATCTGGACACAGACTGGATCTGGTGGCCACAGTGACCTCGGAACAAGAGAGAAACAGACAAATATTAGCGTAGATGCCATTCTTCTAATGATGTAGCAAGTACATTGTGTGTTATGGGAAGTGTTTTCGTTTCAGGTTTTACCTAATTAATGCAGCCTAAAAATCCTTTAACTGATTTGGATATTAACTCCGTCAGCTGCTCCCCTCACAGCGCGCGGGACTCCGCTCACTGACGCAGCTTCAACGTCTGCGGTTTGACTTTACTGAATTAGATTGAGGCGAATACAACTTTTTGATCAGGAAAGCAATCAGGAAAACATTCATTCTAACTGAAGGAAGACATATTTCATTGAGCTAATGCTGTTAAAGAGAGAGAGAGAGAGAGAGAGAGAGAGAGAGAGAGAGAGAACCAGTCTAGGGCTATTATTAAACTTGGAGCTCATTATAATGAAGTACAAATCCAAACACCAGAAACGTTATGCATTTTATGAATAATGATATGTTATGAAAAGTATGCATTTTATTTATTCACATGCTGTATGATTGAAAATATATTTTAGTTCACAACTTTAAGTTCCATTGTTAAAAAAAATGCTTTATTGGCTAACGTTTCATAAACCTTCAGTTGTTATGCTCTAAAATCAAAAAAATAATTTCAGTGTTTTCACCTCCTAAATCACTAACCTTTAAAGTTACAATAATGGTCAAATTTGCTCAGGCCGATGGTATTTTTTATGACATTTTATTATTATTATTTATTTATTTATTTATTTTTGGATAATTGTAGCCTACATTTGATTTTGAGTATCTGCTGATACCGAGTCCCGATCCGATACTTCTATAATACATTAAAAAAAGAATAAAGAAGAGCGAAAAAACAGATCCAGGATGTTCAATAAATAACATTTTGAAATATATTCAAATATAAAACAGCTATTTTAAATAGGCTAGTAAAAATATTTCAACATTTTTGGATCAAATAAATGCAGGCTTGGTGAACAGAAGAGACATCTTTAAAAAAAAAACTTTAACAAGCTTACTGTTCAAAAACTTCTGACTGGTAGTATAGGCAACTTAAATTTTTCTCTTATTTTCTAACTTTTAATTGGCTTAGAAATCTATAAATGCTGGACAATAACAAATAATAATGATTTGTTTATATACTACACACACTGTTTATCACATAATAAGGCAGAATAGTTTATATACTGTAATAAATGCTATGTCAATTAGCACTGCATTGTTCATATACTTTATTTATCACCTGCTGGAGATGACTTGAAAAACAATTTATTGTCTTGTTCGTATGTTAATGTCTTTGTGTTTGCATAAGTTTCTGTTTTCCTGTGAAAACCACAGCGATAGCTGGACGCTTTTGTTCATATTAGGAGTTTCCTGATATGACTATCAGCGTGAGAGTGCGCTCCGGCTTCTAGTATGAATGAAACACACACTGCATGAGAGTTTAGCGCTCTGTGATGTTCATCTCGCTGTATCCTGGGTCCGAATTAAATATCAGGTCATGCGCAGACTATCCTGTTTCTTTGAGTTTGAATCTATATTTATTCACACCATCTCTTGAAAGCAACGTGATGTCATGCCGCACGCGTTGCTGTTTCTGTGTGGAGACAAAAAGGGTCTAACTCTATGCCACCGCATAACTAAAGATGTGTTAAAAAATAATGAGAATATATATATATCCGAGTCCTGATTGGGAGGTAACGTCCGATTCTGATCGAGTCGGAAACGACGCGATCGGGCCCAATTTCCGATCACGAGATCGGATCTGGACATCCCTACTTTAAGAAGTTAAAACCTATTTTTAAACCTGAATTTAAATACTATTAAACTAACTTTAAAATCTCAATGAGTTTATAAGTTAAAAAGGAGGACTCCGCTTGGTCTTAAAGCCTTTTGCTAACATCTACGATCACAAATGATTTTCATAAAATAATGATTAATTATTCATTTATAATTTGTTATTATCATAATGGTCTTGTGAAAATAATAATATGGGCTGTGAGAAAATAATGAATACAAAGAGTAGTGCTGCTGAGTGCAGGCATGTTTCAGCCTATAACACATCGTTCCTCACAGCCAAAAACAGAACGAATTCAGTTCAGCTGGAGGGGGTTGAGTTTTTTGGGGGTAGTTATGTATGTCTTGTGGGGGTTGAGATGAAGGTGTGAATCTCTTGCTCTGCAAGATGAAATTCACATTGCTGGCACTCTCCGACCAGAGAAATGCAACATTCACAGATTGTTGAATGTTAATGACTGCAAGAGTCAAGTGGGATGTTAAAGGCTATAAGACTTTGTCTTTTACTGATTATTTTCGCATGATTTAACCTGTTAGCCAGCACCCCCCATTATGGGACTCACAGCTGAAAGTGCTCTACCTAACTTATAATTGTTTCCTACTTCAGTGTGTTACAAACATAATTTTGGTGTCTTTGGAAAGAAGACACGTTGGGCTTTACTTTTTATCAACCAGATTTGATAATGCTCAAAAATATTAAAAGTTATAGACACTGAATTGCCTTGAAATCTTTTTTTACTACACTTAAATATTTTTTTATTTGATATAAAAATACATAAAATGAGTCCTGGAGCAATCTAGAAAAGTAATGGGTTGAAAGCCACATGTCTCATGAGTGTCACGCTGTCTGGTCTCTGTTTCCCTGAGTCTCCACTAGTGGTCTCACTTCCCCATAGGCACCTCACCGTAGGCACCGTAATTCCCACAAAGCCTTGTCCCTTCATCACAGTAATTGCACTCCTGTTAATCGCACTCAGGTGTCTTCACTTGATAGTCATTACCCTGCCTATATTAACCGGTCTTTTTCTGTTTGTCTTCATGGAGTCCTTTCATTTTGTCAGGGGTTTGACCCCTGCTTGTTGGATGCTGATTTGGATTACCCATTAAAACCCACACTGCAATTGGATCTCTCGTCTCCTGTGTTTCCCTGGGTCTCCGGTCGTAACAGAAGGACTCCATCAATGTCGAGATCCAGCGGTGTGGAACTTCATTCCCGCTCCCCAGTCAGTATGGTGGAGCGGAGGGCTAAATTCTTAAGATTAACCACCCTCCGCCAAGAGGGGATTGAGGTGGGTGCTATGGCACATGTGTTCTGGACCCTGGTGGAGGGTATGGGATACAAAGATGCGACCCTTAAAGACATTTTCAACACCGGTCTGGATGACCCAGTACCCCGTATGGAAATGGATCAGTTGGACGCGTTTGGGTTCGGGGAATTCATTTTCTACTTGCAGCATCGGCTTCCGTGGGATGCCCCAGCCACTCCTGTCTCTCCCGGTGGGAGGCCGATTCTGGACCGGGGTCTGCTAACAGGAGGACCGCCAACCCAGCACCACTGCACAGGATGGTCACCAGCCAAGCGCCACTGCACAAGATAGCCACCAGCCCAGCGCCACAGCACAAGGTGGTCGCCAGCCCAACACCATGGTGCAAAATGGCCACTAGCCCAGCGCCACAGCACAAAGTGGTCGCCAGCCCAAAGCCACGGTGCAAAATGGCCGCTAGCCCAGCGCCACAGCACAAGATGACAGCCACAGTTGACCCTCCAGAGTCGAGTCAGGTTCCCGTTGACCCTCCAGAGTCGAGTCAGGTTCGCGTTGACCCTCCAGAGTCGAGTCAGGTTCCCGTTGACACTCCAGAGTCAGGGCTAGTCACCATTGACACTCCAGAGTCAGGGCTAGTCACCGTTGACACTCCAGAGTCAGGGCTAGTCACCGTTGACACTCCAGAGTCAGGGCTAGTCACCGTTGACACTCCAGAGTCAGGGCTAGTCACCGTTGACACTCCAGAGTCAAGTCAAGTCACCAGTGTTCTTCATGGGCAAAGGCAAGTCACCATTCATATTCATGGACAAAGGCACCTTACCATTGATCTTCATGGGCAAGGGCAAGTCACCAAAGATCTTCATGGGCAAAGCCCAGTCACCAGTGTTCTTCATGGGCAAAGACAAGTCACCATTGATCTTCATGAACAAATGCAAGTCACCATTGATCTTCATGAGCAGAGTCAAGTCATCATTGATCGTCCATCCCCCTGGTCCTCCGCCGCTCCACCTCCCTCCTGGTCTCTGTGTTCCTAGGTCTCTTCTGGTGTTCGGGTGGAGCATCTGGTAGCTGCTCCGTGGAGGAGGGGGTAATGTCACGCTTTCTGGTCTCTGTTTCCCTGAGTCTCCACTAGTGGTCTCAAGGAATTTTGATCCATATTACAACGTTATTGCTTTGTTGGACTAAACGTGCTTCATGAGATGTCGTTCAGTGGACCCTTACCTTTCTAACTAAACTGGGATTTACAGCTGTGGATTTGTTTATGACTCCTTATTACGACAGATCTGGTGTGTACAGCATTTCCATTGATCATGTTTTGATGTGTACTGCTTACACAAATGTAGCAAATACAGTCTTTTGTAAGCTTTACATTGAAAAACAGCGATCTGTCGGGGTGCTGGCTAAGAGGATAAACAGATAAAGCACATTCACACGCAATGGCTTTAGCAATAATGCATTCAAACAAATGTAATCTTACAGTGCTACTACGTTATCAGTAGGCTATCTGATTTTGAAATCTTGAAGAAATTCATCCATCTGTTTAGATAAAATAACTGACAAAAATGTACTGTTATTTTCCTTACAAACAAAATTTGCACAGCAGAAAAGATTAGAGATTTAAGATTTAATGCTTACAATTTTATTAGTTTGGAATGTGATAGGGAAATAAGTTTACACATAATAGCCTAACCCACTTTGAAACTCTCCTGTTATTTATTTATTTTTATTATTATTATTATTTTATAGGCTACGTTATGAACATAACATTTCAAACATACTGAAATACTTAATGCACGGAGTGAAGGCAAGCGGTGTTTCTGGTAACACTGAGCGCGGACACTTGCTCTGTCCTCCGTGTCACGGTTCATGAATTCACTGGTTTCTTCGTGTCCCGTGTATTTGTTGTTCTGTGTGTGAGTGGGCGTGACCGCTCATTGCTACTGATCAGCACGCCAGCAGATCTCATTCACCGCACCAGCTGCTGCCAATTCACTCACCTACAAAAACTCATCGCACTCTCCTCTCTTTGTCAGATCGTTGTTTTGGTGTCCACAGTGTTCGTCGTGTGCTGTTCCAGTCCTGTTCCAGTTCCTAGTTCCTGTTCACTGTCCTTGTGATTCTCGTCGTCTCGTCTGGATGTTCACCGTCACCTGTCTTCACCAGCACGCTGACCATCTAGTCCCTGCACCAGCAGCCCACCCGAGCTCCAGTATTTCTCTGTGACTTATTCTACTCAAAATAAAGAGTTCACTTGCATTTTTGCTTCCGCCTCTTGTATCATGACACTCCGTCCATGACACTGACTCACTGCGGAGCTGGCAGTTTTAATCTGAACAGCTCTTAACGCAGAATAGATGGTTAGATGCATAATGGGCTAGTATTAACAAATAAAAAAAAAATAAAAAAATACAATAAAGGTCTTTCCAACATTAAGGTTTTTTTATCATATTGTCTCAGTTATAAATTTATAACTATATTAAAACTTGTTTTGAAAAATGTCTTTGTCATTTGAATATTGATTTTAAAATCGATTTAAATCATAAATCTGATTTTTTTTAGGCCATATGCTATCGCCCAGCACTAAAAGTAAGTAAAGAAGGCTCCCTTTAAAGTCACTTATGTCAAGTCAAGTCAAGTCACCTTTATTTATATAGCGCTTTAAACAAAATACATTGCGTCAAAGCAACTGAACAACATTCATTAGGAAAACAGTGTCAATAATGAAAAAATGATAGTTAAAGGCAGTTCATCATTGGATTCAGTTATGTCATCTCTGTTCAGTTAAATAGTGTCTGTGCATTTATTTGCAATCAAGTCAACGATATCGCTGTAGATGAAGTGTCCCCAACTAAGCAAGCCAGAGGCGACAGCGGCAAGGAACCGAAACTCCATCGGTGACAGAATGGAGAAAAAAACCTTGGGAGAAACCAGGCTCAGTTGGGGGCCAGTTCTCCTCTGACCAGACGAAACCAGTAGTTCAATTCCAGGCTGCAGCAAAGTCAGATTGTGCAGAAGAATCATCTGTTTCCTGTGGTCTTGTCCTGGTGCTCCTCTGAGACAAGGTCTTTACAGGAGATCTGTATCTGGGGCTCTATGTTGTCAGTTAATGTAGCTATTTTTTTACATTGTGTGCATTTTGTTGATTATAATGAGAGAACTTGAGTTTAATCGTGAGGATGGTTTATTAATCAGTCCATTCTTTAGAGTTTCAAAGATTTAGCTAAATCTCGCAGGTTTAATTTATTCGTTTCTTGTTTTAGGCTAATTAAGCATAAATAATGTGAACGAAATTATACAGTGCTTCAAGTTTAAACATGCAACAATTTCTTAATCAATTTACAGACAAATATCTTTTTCCCAAGAACTTATCTGTCAAAATAAAGGACAGTTAACAAATAACAAAAATGCATGTTGTTTTATTAAAGGAACTTTAATATATAAATTAAAATATAGGCATAATATATGAAAATATTGACATTGCATATTAATCCATGTAGCCTACCTCCTACAATAGGCTACCACTTTTAATGCTCCGATGCAAAGTAAACCACTGTTTCTTTTGAATAATATAACACATAATTCATATAATATATATAATTTTCCTCGCTGTATATTTACAATAAAACGAAATAGGATATCAAATACCACTGCCTCCTTTCGTTTTCATTTAAACATAATAACAGCTGCAGAAATGTACTTAGTTCAGGGATATGTGTATATATACAGCCATTACAATGAAACAAAATATTATATTAATTTGCCTATTTTATTTTCATTTTAACATATAGATAAATTGAATACAGACCAAAGACTACCTGTTAGATTTACCCAAGACAAATTATATTTTATGTTTAACCACTAAAGAGACATCAGAGCCAGCGGCACACATCAGAAGGTCTAGCCGAGGAGAGGCTGCTTCTCGGTGGATAGATGATCACTGAGCTCCCGCTGATCGCGTGGAGCTGACCGTCTCTGAGATCGGCGAAACACATTTTTAAATAGGTGCTGTCTTTATAAATTAACCACAGAGTTGAGTTTTAAACAACTACATTCTCGCCTGAAATACTTTTAAAATAACATTTCATGACACAATAACAGTAATATTTTAAAAATGTTGATCCGAATAAATGGTGTTTGAACCCAACCAATGCTGCATGAACTCAACCAATCAGGATGTTTAGCGCCCAAGTCCTGCCCCCGAAAGTTCAGGAACTTTGAAAAAGTACCACCTCGCCAGCAGGGACTTTCTGAGGGGCATTTTTTTTACCCGGAACTTTATTTAGTTCCTGGTTCCTGCGGTGCAAACACACCGAGTACCAGGCCAAAGTCCCTAGTTCCTGGGTAAAGTTCCTGCGGTGGAAACGCGGCAAATAATAAATGGTGGTTGAACTCAACCAATGCTGCGTGAACTCAACCAATCAGGATGTTTAGTTCCCAGGATGTTCCCGCCCCCGAAAGTTCCGGAACTTTGAAAAAGTACTACCTCGCCAGCATAGACTTTCTGAGGGGCATTTTTTTTTACCCGGAACTTAATTTAGTTCCTGGTTCACTGCGGTGGAAACACAATGAGTACCAGGCCAAAGTCCCTAGTTCCTGGGTAAAGTTCCTGCGGTGAAAACGCGGCTATAGATGCTAGGGCTGTGCGATATAGGGAAAATATCTAATTGCGATTTTTTTGACAGATATTGGGATTGCGATTTGATTTGCGATTTTAAATATGCAAAGTCAAGCTTGAGCTCAATATTGTCAATAATGTGCAGCACAGTACGAGTGCATGAAACCATCATATATATAATTTTTTTTTTTTTTTTTTTTTTTTTTTTTTTTCAGAAGACAAGATTATAATGGTATAACTAATTTTATAGAATTAACTTAGTTACTGAATATTACTGGAAATATTTTTTTATATATAAATAACTATTTCTTTAGTCAATTATAAAAGTATTACATGTTACACTGTATTTGGGATTTTAAGAAAAAGTGGAAAATGTGCTGAATGTTTCATTTAATTTTGGTCTTCTGAATGGGGAATAGCGAACAATAAGAGATTCTCTTGATATGCATTGTGACGCAGTAACGCAGTAACATTTTTCTTTAGTTTTAATTTGCCTAACTATTGACCTGACCCTGTAGACGCCAGAATCCCACTCTGTCTCTCTCCTGCTTTCCGTGTTTTTTTTTATTTTTATGGTGGGCGTTTACACAGTTGGCTAGAGCGGAGCTGATTGGGGAGAACGGAGGTGCACTCACTCTATTGGTTAGTAAGACTGTCACTAAAGACTGACAGTCATGCATATGCTCAGGAACAGAGTAATGTCGCGTCCACATCGCAGGCTTTTGCGATTAGAAAATCGCAACTTCTCAAATTGCGATTTCGATTCGATTTCGATTAATCGCACAGCCCTAATAGATGCTATTCCTAAAGGTGCTGTTATGCTTTTAAAGTATTCTGTTAGATCATCTAGCACTTTATCTTTATCTTTAGACCCATTTGAAATCCCAGTAGGAAAACTGCTTTTTGTCACACCCTTCATCGCGTAACTATAAGATTAGATCGCTTTTTTAAAAGGAGCTTATTGGAGGAATGTTTTTGATCATATTAACTGGATAAAAGTATGGACTCTGTCTTTGGAATATATAATAACTAACAAGGTCAGAGAAATCTTATTCAATTGGTTACACAGATTTTACCCAGCTGTCTGTTTTGTTTTTGAAAAGGTTTAAATCAGACATAATTACAAGCTGTTTTTTCTGTGGTGACCCTAATGAAACTGATATACAATATGCTACAAAATCATGCTGTTTTTTTAACTAAAAGAATACTGTCCCTGAAGAACTGAAATGTAAACAAAGGAATTATCATCCATATTACAACATTATTGCTTCATTGGACTAAACATGCTCTATGCGATGTCGTTCAGTGGACCCTTACCTTTCTTACTAGACTGGCATTTAAAGCTGTGGATGTGTTAATGACTCACTATTATGACGAATCTGCTATGTACTGTGTTTTGTTTCTTCATGTTTTGATGTGTACTTACACAAATTTAGCAAATTCATTCTTTATAAGATTTCCATTGAAAAACAGCGATCTGTCATCGATGCTTAAGGCTTAGATCTTTATAATGATATATAGTTTGTCAAGACTAGTTTTGTCCCGTTTCATTTAATCTATTTGTGAACATTGACATGTGCAAACAAAGAGAATTCAGTACACAGGCATCTAGGTGCAATTAACAGGTTTATAAAGTCTGTATGGTGCCCTGGGGGTCTGAATACAGTGTCCAGTACAAACATCACAGGGGATTTATAATTAACACTTGTTTCTCTGGATAATGTTATATGAAGCACCATTATCTCAAACAAGTTATACTTGAAGCCTGCCCTCTGAGAAATACTGAAAACATTGTTATAAATTGAAGCAACACCTCCCCCTTTACCTTTTAGACGCGGCTCATGTTTATAACAGTAATCTTGGGGTAGTCTCATTTAAAATAAAGTAATCATCAGGTTTGAGCCAGGTTTATGTCAAATGGAGCAGATCTAGATTATGATCAGTGATCATGTCATTTACAAAAAGTGCTTTTGTAGAAAGGGACCCGATATTCAATAAGCCAAGCTTGATCATTTGTTTATCCGTATTGCAACAGTTTTTTGTTTGTTCAACCTCAATTAAATTGTTACTCTTAAATTGGTTTGGACGTTTTTTTTAATTTTCTAGTTCGGGGAAAAGACACAGTCTCTATAGTGTGATATCTATGTGAAAAAGTCTCTATGTGCTGAGAATTAACTGACCTCTGTGACGGGAGGCAGCTAGCAGACGGTCGGTTTAGCCAGTCTGTCTGCTTCCTGACCTGGGCCCCAGTTAGTCAAGTATAAACACTAAGACTATTTGCCATATTTCTAGAGAGAAGAGCGGCGCCACCCCAGAAGGGATGAAGACCATCTTTTTTCAACAGGTCAGGTCTGTGGGTGCATCACTGAGTGGGAAGAACCGGTTTAATGTTTTGATCGGAACAGAAGAGTGGTGTTTTGACCCACGACTACGCTGCCTCACTGTCACCCAGTTGCCCTGCTGCAGAGTCGCTGTTTCCGGAATCGAACAATGTACAGGAATCCCTGAGCTAGACGCATCCAAAGCCGTATCTAGAGCCTGCACATTCTTACTGTCCTCAATTAAAGTTTGGATCAATGTCTTTAATTCTGAAATCTTCTCTGTCAACCTAACTATTTCCCTGCATTTATCGCACATGAATCCCTCGTCACCGACAAGAGAGAAATAAACTATATATGTGGCAAGCGGTGAAAATAACAGTAGCAGGAGAAGCCATTACTCAGTGTGCTTGATGAATTTTTTTTTACCACAGTTGTTTGATAAACTTGTGAAAAACTGGAGCGAGAGAGTAGTGAGAGAGAGGAGAGGAAAAAAGAAAAAAGAAAACAGCGATAGGCACAAATGGAAACGCAAATGACAAGCTAATGAGTGCTAAAACGCTGCAGGTGCACTGCACTCGTGGATTTAGAATAAAAGCGAATGATCAAATTAATTAGATTGATAGATAATATTGGAAATATGGTGGGAATTAAGTTATATTTTATTACTTTAAACAACAGAGAATGATAGTAAGATAGTAAGAAAAACAAAGCTACACGGAGCTATGATCACAAACCAGTAGCAAGACAAGCAGGAATAACACTGTCCAACAGTGACACCTGCACGTAGGGAGGAGAAAAAAGTAGAAGTAGAAGATGGGTCCGTACTGAAAAATAGACCCAGATTTTACAGCCGGCCCCTTTGTCACTTGACGTTATTCATTACAAGGAATTATTCAGTCACTGGGTGATCTGTATCTATAATCAGATAATAAAGCAGAAATTTGTGATGAAGGAGAATTAGAACCTTTGCAGTCATTCCTCTCTGAAGGTCATGAAGTGGAGGCGGAAAGGAGAATTTGTGTATGAAAACAAAGAGTAGATGAAAGCATTAGAACCTTTGCCTTTCAGTGCAGAGCTTTGTGTTTGAAAATGAAACCTATGACATAAAAAAAGGAGATATTACAAGCCACTTTGCAGAATTGTGATCCAAGGGTTGCCAGTATCTTAAGGAGAACTGTGACATCGGTGGATGAGCTAGTTAAAGTTGGTACACTGGTGGAATGCGATATGGCAGAAGAAAGAGCTTTTTGGAGGCATTGACAAGCTGAACAAGCTCCAAGGGGTAATGGAACTAACAGAGCAGAACATGGTTGAACTTCAGATATGTTGTCAGACTTATTCTGTTTCCGCTCCTGATCATTTGACAGGAGGAAAGGAGCTCCTTGTGGATCTTTTTTTTTGTGCTCTCATCAGTTTTCACCTCATCATTTGTCTCTGTTTTTTAACTCGTTACTTTTTCCTGCATTGTTTGGTTGTCTTTTCTTTCTGTCTGATGGTATTACAAATCTAGGAATTACTTCTCTTGTTAGAAATTTAATTACTGTTCCTGCTCCCAGATCTGCTGATTGTACTGCCTCTACCCATCTGCTAAATCTGTCTATGATAACAGGCATGTATCTTTTGCCTTGTACCCACTTTATCATATCCACATAATCCATAACCAAATGCTTAAAGGGCCCTTCTGGTACTGGTATATGACCTATTGGTGTTGCTATCCCTTTTTCACATGTGGACAAAAATTCATCCACCATTGCATATAAATAAGGAGACCAATATCCATAATAATGTAAATATAATAATGTAATAAGAATATTCAAAAGTGAAGTAGGTGCAACAATGTTTCATTCATGTGTATGCCAGATCTCTTATGAGTCTTTTTTAGCTCGCCTTCGGTGCCACATTGATTATTCACAGTAGCCTGCTTGTTGCTTAATTCAAATAATATCATTCAATTGATGTTGAGGTTTGATTGTACTACAGGTGCTAATTTTGCTACCAGACACCCTGTATCTTTTTGAGCTTCTAAGTCCGCTGCATTGTTTCTCTTAATGACATAATCATTTCCCTTCTTGTGTGTTTTTTGGTAGCATTTGGTTTTGTCTGGTCAGAGGAGAACTGGCCCCCCAACTGAGCCTGGTTTCTCCCAAGGTTTTTTCTCCATTCTGTCACCGATGGAGTTTTAGTCCCTTGCCGCTGTTGCCTTTGCCTAACTGTGATTTTGCATTACTGACACACTTGTTTTCCTAATTAATGTTGTTCAGTTGCTTTGACGCAATCCTTTTTGTTTAAAGTGCTATATAAATAAAGGTGACTTGACTTGACAACTAGCATCATAGCAGAAATGTATTGCCCTATTTGTTCACCTCTGTTGGATGGGAGTCCCATTTTGAAACCTCTGTATTTCCACACTGCTCCGAATAGATGACATAAACCATGAGGATATGCTGAATATGTAAAAATGTTGTCAGTTTGTCCTTTTGCTAACTGACATGAAGTTATAAGAGCTTTCAATTATGCTAATTGAGCAGAGCAAGGCTGTCAACAATGTTGTGATATCACAGGTTCAAATTCTTTATTGTTTCTCTTCACTACTGAATATTAGAGGTCAGCTGATTTATCGGTTTTGCTGATTAATCGGCACTGATAGTTGATTGCTGGAACAATCGGTCATCGACAAAAATCCATGCCGATAGTTTTCCGCTTTTCGTCCTTTGCCGGAATGGCTGATAGTTTCCTGGGTTGAGTCCGTTGCTGGAGCAGCTGAGAAGGCTCTGTTTTCATTGTACAGTGCGAGAGTGTCCTCTAGTGGTTGAAATCACTGACGGAACATGCTGTTTGTTTAGACACTTGACGCTGCACGCTGAACAGAGTGAGAAACTTCAGACAGAAAATCCTGCCGTGCCTCAGAGTGTCACGGATTGGCCAGGTTCCTCCACCACAATCACCCAGCGATCACAGTCACCTGAGTTCTGACAATACACACCTGCACTCCATCAGCCACTCTGCTTCATAAGCACACACCACGCACCTCTCATTGTCCGGGCTCGTTTGTTCGAAGCGGACTCATAGCAGAGATGGGACCAAGTCACACATGTGCAAGTCTCAAGTAAGTCTCAAGTCTTAACCTTCAAGTCTCAAGTAAGTCCCAAGTATTTTTTTCTTGGGCAAGTCAAGTCAAGTCAAGTCACCTTATTATTGTAATTTTACCTGCAGAATCTGATCTTAATAAAGTTAAAGACAAGATATAAGTAACAGTAAATTAAAATAATTTGGATTTGCATTGTAAATACTCATGTTCAGTAAAATACATCATGGAATCAAACAAAATTGTAACTTCATAAAATTATTTATTTTTCACTTCTGCCAACAGAAATGTTTTACATTTTCAACATTGAGTCCATAAAACAAATAACAGCTAAACATCCAACAGACTCCTCTCTGAACACCCCCCTCTCTCTCTCTCTCTCTCTCTCACACGACGTGACGTGACATTCAGCCAAGTATGGTGACCCATACTCAGAATTTGTGCTCTGCATTTAACCCATCCGAAGTGCACACACACAGAGCAGTGAACACACACACACTGTGAACACACACCCGGAGCAGTGTTCATCATTTATGCTGCGGCGCCCGGGGAGCAGTTGGGGGTTCAATGCCTTGCTCAAGGGCACCTAAGTCGTGGTATTGAAGGTGGAGAGAGAACTGTACATGCACTCCCCCCACCCACAATTCCTGCCGGCCCGGGACTCGAACTCACAACCTTTCGATTGGGAGTCCGACTCTCTAACCATTAGGCCACGACTTCCCCTCAAACACAGTTTACATACAACATTAAACTTTCTTACATTTCTCCTCTCTCTCTCTCTCTCAAGTTCAAGTTCAAGTTGCTTTATTGGCATGACATTTGAGTTACAGTATTGCCAAATTTAGCATTTAGATACAGGATAAAATATGATTACAATAAAATACAATAAAAATAGCAGCAGCAGATAATATTTCTAATATTAATAATAGTAATTATATAGAATTAAGAATATCAAATAAAACAGTTGAATATAATAAATTATCCCTTTCGTATGGTGTGTATGGTGTATAAATATTTAGCAGCTATTGTGACTGCCGTCTCATTCTCTCCAAGTATATAGAGTAGTTTCTCTGAGTCATTTAGAGACAAGAATGAAGGATTCAAAGCTTCAAACTGTGGGAAGAATGTTTCTCTTGTAGTGCTGTATTTGGGAAGTGTTTCTCATCCTCTGTTTGATTCAGCTCACAGTGTTTGCACCGTCTCTCTTCTCTCGGTAGCCAGGATCTTTTACGTCTACCAATCTCTATTTCCAAATCATGATCACTGAGTCGATATTTTGAAAGGATTTGTCTTTCTTTTAATGGCTTGAGTGATAAGTAATTTGCCAGTTTTGTGGTTCTGTTTAGGGCCGAATAACACTGGAGTTTGGTTTGGAGCTCAAATTCATTTTTTTCATTTTTCATCATAATTATACTTCAGATTTTTGTCAATTAGTTTCTGAATGTTGGGGTTGTGATTGGAGTCAGACTCAGTTTGGGTTTCCTTCATCGGGTGAAGCACGAGTGTGTTTCTCTCTCTCTCTCTCTGTCACACACACACACACACACACACACACACACACACACACACAATCTCTCTCTCAGAGTACATCCGTAAGTCATTATACCTCTATTACAAAGTATTGCACTTGCAAAATATAAGATTCGAGAGTCTTGTCTGCAAGCCGAGCACGATGTGGCCTATCCCACCATGTATGCGCCACCGGTATGCGCGCTCACAATGGAAGCAACGCGGTCGCGACGCGCACGCTCGACGCCTCAGTGGCGCAACTGTCCGAGCGCTTTGGAAACAAGGAGAAAGCGGCGCGACTAGCGATTTCCACGCGTTTTTAGGCGCGAATTATTGATGACAAAAGCGATGACCCTCAGTACCCCTCAAGCTGAGATGTTGATGTGATGTGATATCTAGAGTTGTGACTTTCGCGAACGAACCGATTCTTTTGAACGGCTCATAAACATGAACGATGGGAGCCGAGTCGCGGCTGGAGGGGAGCCGTTCTTTTTTCCTATGCGTGTTTCACACAGATGCACACAAATGAGCTCCTCCGCGAGACAGAACAGTTATAGGGGGAGGGGCGCACCCAGCGCAGGCCAACCCTTTATAGCGTGATGATATTAGTTATTAGTTGTGCATGTTCATTGCAGCCCACTTTGTTATTGTTCATTGACTTGAAGGGGCTGATGTCCTATTTGCAAAGTTTACAGTAGTAATAGTATGTAGACATTTCCATTTTATTTATTCTAATTTTATCTACTTTAAATACTGTCACTGTCTAAGCAGAGGGATTTGTGCAACCCTATGGAATATAGTCCACACATGACAAACGAGGTAATAATCAATATTTCAGAATAATTCAAACTCAGATATTGGTGTGTGATATCTGAGTTTTAATTATTTGACTACAAATCTCACCTCATCATTCCTCCCAGTGATTATTTCCAGGATAAACTGAGATGGCTCCAAGCTGGCTTCTTAAAACTGACTAAATATTTAAAAAGAGCCAAAAGAGCTGTTCTTTTGAACAGCTCTTTGAAAGGAACGGACCGCGAAGATCCGGATCCCCTCAAAGAGCCATAAATCCCATCACTAATATCTGATCTAAGTGGGCGTGGTCTGCGTAAGGTAGAGAGGGCATGACTGATGATAGTGTCCTGGTCCAGTCATGACAACGCGATTCTCAGCCTGCGCTCCAGCTGAGTAATCAATTTTATTTTTTAAAAATAACTTATATATTTTATATTCAAACTGAAAACATAATGTGATTAACACTCAAGTCATTCAAGTCATCCTGTCTCAAGTCAAGTCAAGTTACAAGTCTTAAAAATAGCGACTCGAGTCGACTAGAGTCCAAGTCACAAGTCCCCATGTCTGTTAATTAGAATAATTAATCACCACATCATGCAATTAATTATTTTAAAAATGTTAATCGCTTACCAGCCCTACTAAAGACTTGCCAACACTACACCAACTAATACTAGCACTTACCTTTTCTTGAAAAAAAAAAAAAACACTAGCTAAAGGTTCTGTGTTCGACTGAGGCTTGTCATGGCACTTGTATACTGTTGTTGTTCTCTTGTTCACCTGACTGCTTCTATTGTTCTCATTTGTAAGTCACTTTGGATAAAAGCGTCTGCTAAATGATTAAATGTAAATGTACCCAAGCACTGTTGGAAAGAGTTAGAGAAAATGCTGTACAAGCTCAAACCAGTCAAGAAATGCACTACTAAATTTTTTTTTAATTAATTTAAAGAAATACTCAATGTTGAAATATATAGGGGAAAATATTTTGTTCAAATGAAAAACACAAAATGCAAAAAAAAAAAAAATGTAAAATCGACTTGTGCTTTATTAAATTAAACTTCTCTTATATATTTATATAATATAGTACATCTATTATATGCAGCAATAAACATAAACTAGAGCTCCATGATTGTGGATAAATTGAGAATCATGTTTTTTATATATATATTGTACTCACACTAGGCATTTTGAAGCGCACCCGAGTGCGTTTGACCCCCAAAGCGCTCTCCGTGCCATGCTTGGGCGTGGTACATTTACCCTGCGACTTATAGTCAGGTGCGACTTGTTTATCAAAATGAATTTGACATCAACCAAGAGTTCACATTACTGTCTCCAGCTGCGAGAGGGCGCTCTATGCTGCTCAGTGCTCCTGTAGCATACACTGAAGACATAGAGCGCCCTCTAGCGGCTTTAGATGGTAATGTGAACTCTTGATTCTAAATAAATGCGACTTATAGTCCAGTGCGACATCTATATGTTTTTTTCCTTGTCATGACGTATTTTTGGACTGATGCGACTTATATCTAGTAGCGACTTATAGTCCGAAAAATACGGTACTACTACTACACTACACTTTTTAATCAATTTAATTAAATCATGTATATTAAGGTGTATAATGGCTCTGGTTCTTACCTTATTGATGAACAGGAAATGTAGTTTGCAAGTAAAGCTGCAATTTATTTAATTAGCCTCAGCTGTCTCCATAATTTTCTGTTACATACAAGTGAAAATATACAAACATCATAAATTATAAATTAACTATTCTGCAGAATATTAGCAAAAGTGGTTTTCTCCATTATCTTATACATGACGTAAGTGTGCTCCATCCCGGAAAGTTTAGTGTCGAGTGCAGGCAAAATCACTCGGGTTCGGTTCAAAGCAACCGTGCCTAGTGTGAGAACATCCTTACAGTGCATTCAGGATATACATTTTTTTTTACCAGTATGTGTGTTCCCTGGGAATTAAACCCACAACCCTTGCACTACTAACCCAATGCTCTACCACTAGCCACAGGAGCACATATATAAACAAAATAAACCAAACTGCATCTTCCATTTGTATAACAGATAAATTCCACCCCAAACTGATAGCAGTGAATGCAGACGAAAGCTTGTTTGGGAATAAACCTACAAACAAGTAATTCAGAACCGTCTCTGCTTGTAAGTAAAACGTGAACATGACAAGTTTCCTAAAGGCACTGAATACACATAAAAAACACAACAGAAAACCAAGATGCTTTATAAAAAGAATTTACTTGTTTGCTGGTCAAAGGCACTTTTGTAAAATGCTATGGAATAAAATCATCCACAGTTGTTTTGAAGAAATCTTATAAACATACAAAGACAGTTTTAAAGGATTTGTCATGAACTCTTTCAGTCCATGAGAGCAAACACACAACATGTGCTACACATCAGCCGCCCCTGAGAGGTCATGCTCCGGCAGCCAATGATCCTGCTGCACATCATCGCTAACGCCCATCTGCAGTGTTTCATCTGTAACATCTACAGTAACAGAAGAGCTGCTGATCTGATTTCATCTGACTGCAGTAAACGCTGACTAACATTGAGTGAGTTGAAAAAGAAACGGACATGCAGACAAACACAATGATGGAACTATGTTTGCTGATTAGGCTGAAAACAAAATGCTATAAAATAAAATCCAAACCCTTAACATCAAAATTATATATTCAACTATTCAATTTAAAAATCTGCAAGTCAAATTATTTGATTATAAATGTAAACACAAGCAGTAGGTATTTGAGAATCACCTTTCCTTGGTGAGATCTGATTATTTGAAGGAGCACAAATGTCTTGCTGAAGGACATCAAATGCATTCGTAGTTTCATTCCCATTAAATTCCATTGTAGAGACTGGGACGTTGCCAATTACTACTATCAAACAAACTCAAATATAATATCAAGGACATGATAATCAATTTGATTAATAATTTAAAAGTTAGATATTAGATATTCTGCCCTGTAACTGGTTTATTTTAGACCTGATGCAGAAAATAACGGTTCTCTTTCTTTTGGCATTTAGAGTGGACTCAGTCTTGTTCTGGCACGTGACTGAAAAACACAGGAAATGTGGATTCTCGTGTGATTCTGGGAAGCTGTGATCCGTGTAACGTGACAGCGTAAGAGCTCACATTGTCCTGGAGGGCAGGCGTTGCTTGTACATGCCAGCCAGAGCCTTGGCGGCGGAGTAGATCATCTGCCGGCGGGACATGCCGGTGAAGGCCTGGTGCCAGTCTGTGCGGCTGACATTGGGCACGCTCCTCTCCAGAACCTCCCCGACCGTCACCAGCAGACCGGACCAGCGCAGGTTATAGTCTGGAGGAGTCAGCGCCTGGGCCTGCAGGACACCAGCAGTTTAGTATGACAGCACTAAACATACATCGCTTTAAACGGAGTTGAGTGCTCCTTAGCGGTTCGTGTTTTCAGACCTGCAGATCATTTGCTTTGTTCTGAAACAGGGACTTGACTGTTACAAAGTTTCTTTCACTGGGCAACATTTCAAAGCTTACCAAAAATGTTTTTGCAAGTCGCATGCTATTAAAACAAAATACATTGCGTCAAAGCAACTGAACAACATTCATTAGGAAAACTAAAAACATTTTGTTTAAAGCGCTATATAAATAAAGGTGACATTAAAACGGTCCTCTCATTGGTTATATATTTAAAAGAGACAATGTTGTGCCAGAGTTAGCTGTAATGCATCTGCAGTCCCTGTTCCTCATTATCTCATCTATCAAGATGGATTGACACGTTATCTCCATGGCCTTATTGTGGCTAGGGCTGGGTGATTTTTCAGATTAGAATTAGACACTTTGACAATATGCCAATATGATAACAGTAAAGAGGAAAGAGTGATTAACCGCTCACGTGTAATGTGCTCAGTGAATTACCATTAATATATCACTAGTATCATTCACACAAAATGTGCTATTGTGTTGACAAAGATGAGATGCGGCAGTGGAAGAGGAAAAAATGCAAGAAGGGAGTAAACTTCTTTTAATTCAATTCAATTCAATTTTATTTCTAAAGCATGTTTAAATTCAACTTGTTGGCCAAAGTGCTGTACAAAGTAAAAAATTAATTACAATAGGGTTAAAGCAAGTAAACACATTATGGAGAATTAAAGGCATGAGAAAAAGATGCGTTTTTAACTTGTTTTTGAATTCATCTAACGTGGAGGCGGTTCTGACAAGTAGTGGCAGGCTATTCCACAGCTTAGGACCAGCTACTGCGAAGGCAGGACAGGACCGCGGTATTCGCAGAAGATGGCCATTTTGGGATCTGAGTGACTTAGCCAGATTGTAAATGGTGAGTAAATTGGAGAGATACTTAGAGGCTAAGTTGTTAAGAGCTTTGTAGGCAAATAGCAGAATTTTGAAATTAATTCGATACAGGACTGGTAGCCAGTGCAATGTAGTACATATAATTGGTGTGATTTGATCTCGTTTTTGACTACCCGTGAGTAGGGTTAGGCGGGCAGCAGCATTTTGGACCATTCAAAGATCAGAGATGAAAGCGAGAGGTAACCCAACATACAAAGAGTTACAATAGTCAAGTTGTGTAGAAATAAAAGTGTGAATAGCGGTTTCGAAACCTTTTCTGGTTAAGAGAGGTTTGACTTTGACTAACCTACGAAGATGATAAAAACTGGTACTAACTATTGTATTAATTTGTAGTAATATGTGGAGTAAGTGCAGTTTCCACCTGAATGAAGGAGTTTCCACCTGAAAGTTCTTTTGGCCCAAATTGAATGATTTGGATTTTATCGTCTTTAAGTAACATAAAATTATTTGTGACCCATACTGTGATTTCTTGCAAACAGGCTTCCAGACTTTTGAGTGCTGAGTTATCATTATGTTTTATGGGTATGTAAAGTTGTGTTTCATCTGCATAGCAGTGATATCATACCCCAAATTTACTAATAATAGATCCCAAAAGTAGCATATACATCTAAAATAATAATGGTGCTAAACTTGATCCCTGAGGTACACCACAAGTAAATTGAGCCATTGAGGATGAAAAAGCACCTTGGGTAATGGAAAAACTTCTATTTGACAGGAAGGATTGAAACCATTTAAAAACTGAGCCAGATATGCCGATCGAACATTTAAGTCAGGATAAAATAATCCTGTGGTCCACAAAGTCAAAGGCTGAGATCAAGTCTAACACCAGCATCCTTAACTTGAGCGCAGTGTTTCATGCATGAGAATCTGCAAGAGACTGATATTTCATGTTTTCACCATGGAAGCTGCTGTACATTGATTTTACAGAACATTTATAGTTACCGTATTTTCCGGTCGCACTTTTTTTCATAATTTGGCTGGTCCTGCGACTTATAGTCAGGTGCGACTTATTTACCAAAATTAATTTGACATGAACCAAGAGAAATGAGCTAAGAGAAATGCATTTATTTAGAACCAAGAACCAAGAGAAAACATAACCGTCTCCAGCCGCGAGAGGGCGCTCTATGTTTCCAGTGTAGACTACAGGAGCACTATAGAGCGCCCTCTGGCGCCTGGAGACGGTAATGTTTTCTCTTGGATCTTGGTTCTAAATAAATGCGACTTCTATATGTTTTTTTCCTCATGACGTATTTTTGGACTGATGCGACTTATACTCAGGTGCGACTTATAGTCCGAAAAATACGGTAATAATAGTCTACTGGTGTTATACCTTCAGTTGTTTTGACTTTGAATTACCTTGACTTTTGAGAATCTTTTTAAAGCATTTTCCTAATATTATTTCTAAACATATATGTACATACAAGTTGACTAGTTAAAAGTCGTAGCCTATGAAAACCGAGAATTGGTCAAAAAAATGTAGATACATTTTTTTGCCATATCACACAGCACTAATTGTGGCGTTATCTGTAGTCATTTAATAGTGGTCAACTGATAGTGGTGGATTGCTGAATTACTAATGAACATATAATTTCAAAAACCTTGCAAACTTAGTCGAATCCAGCTGAGAGATCCTGTGAAGTGTGCATGTGACCTGCATGATCGCGTGTTCTCTGTGTGACGTTATTCAGACAAAAAATTTCAGGGGCAACTGCAGGGAACCCCAAAAGAGCTCCAGGAACACCTGGCTGCTGATTTCTCACCACAGCCGAAGAGTTTGGTCTGATTATTCTAGTGCAGATCAGAGCGTGTTAGCCATGTTCACATGTGCCGAAGCAAACCGAACTAAGGGAGAGAAAACACTCACTGTATTACTCTGACCAGCTCCTCAGAAGGAAGTAGTGTTACCTGCTGCACATGCTCCAGGGCCACAGGTGTGGCCTGAGTGAACGTCTCCAGGTGAATCCCGTTCCCCGGATCATCCAGGATCAGACAGCCAATGTCAAACCACCTGACGAGAGAGTGTGAACAAGGCTGCTCAGTTTCTCCTATCATGAGAAAAGGAAGCACAACTCTCTCACAAGAGTCCTCAGAGCTCAACATGAAGCTCTTCCCGGCACGTTTGCTTTATTGACTGAATTCCCTCATTATAAACAACAGGCTGCAGATATGATGTGAGAGATGAAGTGTGCGGTGATGATATTGGATATAGGACTCCTCTCACAGACTGCTTCAGTGATGGGAACGCTCTTCACTCGCTTTCTGTTTATAAGTATTTCCCAGTTTGAAAAAATATATATATATTTTGTATTTCTTACTAATAATACAGTGGGGACATGTTTTATTTGATCCCCAGCTGATTTTGTTAGTTTGCTTTCCCACTTGCAAAGAAATTAAGGATCCATAATGTTTACGGTAGATTTATTTTATCATATAGAGACAAAATACCAACAAAAAATCCTGAAAATACACATTATATAAAGGTTAGAAATTGACTTGCATTTAAGTGAGTGAAATAATAGTTTGATCCCCCAAGCAAAACGTGATTGAGTACGTGGTGCAGAAACCCCTGTTGAGGTCAGACGTTTCCTGTAGCTGATCACCAGGTTTGCACACATCTCAGAAGGGATTTTGGTCCACTCCTCTTTACAGATCCTCTCTAAATCCTTAACGTTTCTTGGCTGTCAATTGGCAAGTTTTAGCTCCCTCTACAGATTTTCTATAGGATTGAGGTCTGGACACTGGCTTGGCCACTCCATGTCCTTAATGTGCTTCTTCAGGAGCCACTCCTTCATTGCCTTGGAGGTGTGTTTCGGGTCACTGTCCTGCTGGAAGACCCATCCATGACCCATCTTCAGTGTTCTGGATGAGGGAAGGAGGTTCTCCTCCAAGATTTTACAGTACATGTCCTCCGTCCATGTGTCCCTCAATGCAGTGAAGTCATCCTGTACCCTACGCAGAAAAACAGCCCTGAAGCATAATGTTTCACCTCCGTGCTTGACTGTAGGGATGGTGTTCTTGGGGTCATAGTCAGCATTTCTCTTCCTCCAAACACGGCGAGTCGAGTTCAAAGAGCTCAAGTTCCCATCTGACCACAGCACTTTCTCCCAAGCCTGCTCTGAATCATTTAGATGTTCTTTGGCAAACCTTCACGAGCACTAAGCCTTCCTTGTCTTCCTTGTCACTGAGCTTCTCGCTGATGGTCTCGTAGCCCATTCCAGCCTTGTGCAGATCTACAGACAGGTGTCTTATACACCTAACAAGCTGACATTAGGAGTAACTTCTTAAAGTGGCAGCACTAATCTGTGCTCCACATGGGCACATAACCAATCTATAGGAGACGGGATTCTTGCTGGTTTGTATGGGATCAAATACTTATTTCACTCACTGAAATGCAAATCAATCCCTAACCTTTATATAATGTGTTTTTTCTGGATTTTTTGGTTGGTATTGTGTCTCTATCTGTCAAAATAAACTTACCATAAAAATTACAGACCCTTCATTTCTTTGTAAGTGGGCAAACTTACAAAATCAGCTGGGGATCAATTAAATATTTCCCCCACTTTATGCAGTCTAATGAGATGCAATGAGTAAAAATCAATCAACTAAGGGATAAATGATTCGAAGCGTGGTTTGTCTATTAACCAACATTAATTACTGTTATCCCAGAATAAAAAGGGAGTGGCAGAGAGTGAATCTGCGTCTCGTTCAGCTCGTCTGCTGTTTCTGTTTCATGCTGATATTTTTTTATGTATAGTTTCACAAAACTGAAGTCAGACCATTCTGTTTATGCCTCAAATTTGGAATTCATACCATCTAATTTAGATTAGAGTACGTGTATTGTCTTAGAGATTATTTTATTTGTGTTATTTATTTTATTTGGGGCTTGTCTTAAAAGATCAATTTAGTTTAATTTAGCAAATGCTTTTATCCAAAGCAGCTTACAAGTAAAGACAATAGAAGCAATTAAATACAACAAAAAAGCAATAATATGCAAGTGCTACATTAGTAAATTATAGTAGCGTTATATTTAAATTGCACAAAGAAACGTGCAGCATTTTGTCCAAGAAATAATAAAAGGACACATTTTATTTATAAATCTTATGTCTTATCTCATTTTGTTAAAAGAAGATTCTGAATTGAATCGGATCGTGAGTTGAGCGAATCGTTACATCTCTAGTAACAGTATATAGTATTCTGATCGGTTGAAGTCATTGTTCTGTGATAACAGCAGAACTGTGTAATTGATAATTATAATAATTGCCTCTGGATTCAGTTCCAGGTGGCCAGTGATGTCCATTAATGGAAAGGTTTGGACCAGGATGGGACAGCTTGGAGCTGTGGATAAACCCCTCTTACTTGTCTGGGAAGAGTTCTGCGATGAAGTTTTCCACAGAGACCACAGGCTGCTTCTCATGAATGACAGCGGCCCGCCGCAGACCGTCGATGCGCTCCTGAGCTCCCTGCACACACACACACACACACACACACACACACACGTTTTGAAGACTCGGGGTTCAGTGTTCATGTCGTATCACAGAGCGCTGGTCATGACTCTCCACACGGTGTGCTCACCTTGACCCCTGCGGCGTATCCCAGCGGCTGTGGGGCGATGTTGGACTGACCGGCCTCTCCCGTCACCATGGCCGAACCGAACACCTCCTGAAACGCATCCCGCACCGCGGCCACCTTCACCTCCTTATCTGACGTCACAACCACGTCCATGTCTCCTCCAGACTCTGCCACAAACACACAAACCACATCAGCTGCTTTCCCATCAGGCCGAGCGGCTCTGAGCACACAGAGTAACGGTTCCTGTCCACTGCAGCTCATTACAGACAGGTGTCTCAGCTCAGGTGATGGGACTGTGGTAATGGAGCGGTTAAACTGAGTTAGGGACATCCAGATCAGGTATATATATATGTTAATGTGTATGCAATACAAGATACACACTTACTATGTATATAATTATGGACAAACAGTATAAAGGTATTGGCAGATGTAAACAAGTTACAATGGAAGACTTTGTAAACCAACTTTGTGGTCACAGTTATGAATAAATGCAATCAAGAGTGGAGATATGATTAGAAAGCATGAAGCTTGCGTTGTTTTTTTTCTTTTTTTGGCCGAATAATTTTGATTGACGAATATTCTGTGCTTCCCTAATATTTAGATCATGGAAATTAAGTATCAAAATATTACATAACTTAAACTTGAATAAATAGTACAATTTCTAACCAAAAGTGCAAAATAACATGTAGAAATAAGAAACGTGCTCCAAGAACTTCTCCATCTACAGATCTTTCTCTGTGAATTACAGGGGGCACACTGTTGGTGAAAAACACAGTCAGATGTCCGTATGTACGAAGGCACAGATCGCTAAACAAGACCATATCTGCAGAAGAAACTTTGTTGTAGAAGCATTTTGTAAATTTAACTAACTTTAACAAACTACACCACGTTATGTAAGAGAAGCTGCAAAAGACACACATTTTTGACATACATTTTTATGTAAATTTAATGGGCAATTTATTGCGTCAAAATGCTTGATCATCACCGATCATGATCCTTTAGATAGGCTTAAGACATCCATACAAACTGTTTTTTTTTTTTAATAAATCGTCCTACTCCTAAACCTACATCTTACACAAAATGTCCTGCATTTTTACATTCTCCAAAAAAACCACCATTTGGTCTGTCCTTAAAGCCTTTTGAATTACAGTGTCCTCATAAATCACTGATACCCATGTCTTTATATAAATCTGTGTCCTCACACACACACACACACACTCACTGATGTACGGGGCCATCCCAGGGTCCAGTGTGGTGATCATGGACTCCACAGAGTGTTTGGTTTTATCCAGGACGGTCTTGACCATGGCGTTCCCGGCTACACCCTGAGATCACAACACAAGAGCGTCAGGACGTAGACGGGTACAAGAGCGCGCCGTCCTGGCCTTACACTGCATACATGTGTCCGGTACCTTGATGAAGCCCCATAATCCACCGGGTGCGCTGTCGTCCGCAGCCACTCTGGGGTCTTCAGTGTCCTCAGGAAACGTGATGGGCGAGCTGACGTCTAGCCCTCCAGACACCGGCTGCTGCATCATGGGATTGGTGATGATCCCTGCAGAAACACAATCACATCTGAACTACAGGATACTGCTGACAGGAGGAAATGACCCATCATCCCCTCACATTTCCTGATTTACCTAGCCTTATCTCCAAATGACTACAGGCCCATTGACTCCCTCTGCCAATGCATTGATGAAATTAATAGTTGGATGTGCCAGAACTTTCTTCAGTTAAACAAGGAAAAAACTGAAGTCATTGCATTTGGAAACAAAGATGAAGTGTTCAAGGTGAATACATACCTTGACTCTAGGGGTCAAACAACTAAAAATCAAGTCAGGAATCTTGGTGTGATTCTGGAGACAGACCTTAGTTTCAATAGTCATGTCAAAGCAGTAACTAAATCAGCATACTATCATTTAAAAAACCTTGCAAGAATTAGAAGTTTTGTTTCCAGCCAAGACTTGGAGAAACTTGTTCATGCCTTCATCACCAGCAGGGTGGACTATTGTAATGGGCTCCTCACCGGCCTTCCCAAAAAGACCATTAGACAGCTGCAGCTCATCCAGAACACTGCTGCCAGGATTCTGACTAGAACCAGAAAATCTGAGCATATCACACCAGTCCTCAGGTCCTTACACTGGCTTCCAGTTACATTTAGGATTGATTTGAAAGTACTTTCACTCGTATATAAGTCACTAAATGACCTAGGATGGAAATATATTGCAGATATGTTCACTGAATATAAACCTAACAGAGCACTCAGATCATTAGGATCGAGTCAGTTAGAAAAACCAAGGGTTCACACAAAACAAGGGGAGTCCTCCTTTAGTTACTATGCCACCCGCAGTTGGAATCAGCTTCCAGAAGAGATCAGATGTGCTAAAACACTGGTCACATTTAAATCTAGACTTAAAACTCATCTGTTTAGCTGTGCATTTATTGTGCATTTATATAATTTAAAATGAAGTTTTAAAATTGCTTGTTTTATTCTTGTCATTTTTTTTCTTTATTATTATTTTACTTTCTTTTATGTAAAGCACTTTAAATGACCATTGTGTACGAAATGTGCTATATAAATAAATGCCTTACAGGCGACGGGTGCTTGAGGTTATGGATTGTCATATACACGCCCAAAGCATCTCCATGTAAGGGCTTTGTGACTGACTGAATCCATGTTTCTGAACGAATGAATTAAACACCCATTCAGAAGGATTCGCTTGCTTCACTCCTGTATGAATCAGCCATTTTGAACGAATTTGAACGAATGATTCACTCACTCATTATGACAGGGATTTGCTACATTTGCTACACTGTAACTACATTTCTGGTGCACTTTCTGTGCCACTTCTGCAGTGCAAAGATGGATCTTTTTGATAGTGGATTAATTTGATTGGTAACAGCCTTCCTCTTGACAATAGCTCATAGATTCTCTCTGGGGTTCAGGTCTGGTGACCAACACCATGGTCATTTAACCAACTTCTGCTGCTTTTGGCAGTGTGGACAGGTGCCAAATCCTGCTGGAAGATGAAATCAGCATCTTCAAAAAGCTGGTCAGCAGAAGGAAGCATGAAGTGCTCCAACATTTCTTGGTAAACGGGTGCAGTGACTTTGGTTTCCAAAAAACACAATGGACCAACACCAGCAGATGACATTGCACTGGAAACATTTGCAGGTGTTTTGAGTTGATTAGCTGATTGGTATGTCACCATATACTAATTTGTTGAGAGAGTGGATTGGTGGGTTTTTGGTAAATATTTAAAATAATTAAATATTACACAATTAAAAGAACCAAAGACTTAAACGACTTCAGGCTGTGTACACTGAATTTATTTACCTCATTGTTAATTTTGCATGAAAAATTTCTAAATTTCTCTGTTTTGAACCAAGAACCAGTATGAATAAGAAAAGCCTCAGGAGTCTATATCTCACACATCCGTTTGTGGTTTCAGAAGGTTGTGGCTAATGCTAACAGTTCAGACCTGGCATGGGCAAGGCGCTGGAGAAGCTGGGCATCAGCGGCGTCTGAGGGGTGCGGCCCGCGTGGCCACGGGTGATGTCATATCCTGCGCTCCCAGAGAAGCCGGTGCTGGGCGGGCCCATTGGCGGGGCCGAGAGGACGGGGCCACCGTACG
This sequence comes from Carassius carassius, assembly GCF_963082965.1. Taxonomy (NCBI): domain Eukaryota; kingdom Metazoa; phylum Chordata; class Actinopteri; order Cypriniformes; family Cyprinidae; genus Carassius; species Carassius carassius. The sequence continues at coordinate 533,875 of NC_081799.1, forward strand.
GACCGCTCAGAGACAGAGGAGGACCAGGAGACTGCATGGAGGTCAAAGCCACTGGAGGAACAGGGCTAGAGAAACCTCCCGGGACAAAAGCTGAGACACCGGGGGGACTCTGAGGACCGGAGACACCTGGACACAAGAAGAGCACACATGAACCACTGATACAGCCGTGTCAGACACCAGACCTGATGAATGAATACAAACATTGACAGCCAATCAGAATCCATCCTGCGGTAACGAGCTAGGAGCTTAAATAAACAGACGGTATCGTCCGCTGGTGTAGACACCATCACTATGTTTATAGTTATCATTCATTGTGTGAACAAGGTTTAGGGCTGATGGTACACAGGGTAACTTTTTAAAGCAATGTTGCCGTTAACGGGCGAACAGGTGAGACACGGCTCACAACTGATCTTAATTATCCAGACAGAAATAAGGACCCATTCTCAAAGGGAACGAGCCAAGCAACATTGCTGTGCCCAGTGCATTCAGGTAGCTACTGTGATTAATAACAGAAATAATCATTTCATTTTGATTGTTGTGTTTTGCCTTGATGAAACATCTGGGAAAAAAAGCCGATCTATTTGCGAGAAGAATGTTTTAAATATTCAGTGCACTCGACTGACCAGTTTTTAAGACAATAGACGAAGTAAACAATGGCACGTTCATGACACATACACCAATGTAAATATCATCACAGTTCTGAGAATTAGCACAATGTGTTTTCTGAATTCAGATGATATAATGGTTGGATTGCATTTTGTCTCTCTTTATCAGGTTATTTCAGATCACCCACTCCAACATGATATGAGTGTGTGTTACTGCTGGCGGGTGGGGGTGGTGGAGGGGTGTGTGTGTGTGTGTGTGTGTGTTACTGCTGGCAGGTGGGGGTGGTGGAGGGGTGTGTGTGTGTGTGTTACCTCTGGCGGGTGGGGGTGGTGGAGGGGTGTGTGTGTGTGTTACCGCTGGCGGGTGGGGGTGGTGGAGGGGTGTGTGTGTGTGTGTGTTACCGCTGGCGGGTGGGGGTGGTGGAGGGGTGTGTGTGTGTGTGTGTGTTACCGCTGGCGGGTGGGTGTGTGTGTGTGTGTGTGTGTGTTACCGCTGGCGGGTGGAGGTGGTGGAGGGGTGT